>NW_022196891.1:76409106-76424754 GCF_008632895.1 Mastomys coucha | reverse complement strand
AAAAAAAAAAAAAAAAAAATAGTAAGGATAAATCTTAAAAACAGACACAGAATCAGACAACTTAAAAGCTGGGAAGAGTCCCAGCTGTCAGGAGGCTGAGACACAGACCCTGCACACCAGTCTGCTAGCCCATCTACTTTTGAGAAGCCTATCAACATACAAATGAAAAGAAGAGGGGCAAGCAAGGCAGAGGACAGCAATGGTCTGCTAAATTAATGTTTGCTGTGAAACAGTTGGATACAGCATGAAGGGGAGAGAGCAGAATGTGATGGAGAAACTGAGTGCCTTCTCACCTGATTGCTGGTCGCAGCCTTGTGCCTGGGTGTCTATCACTCTCCAGGGTGTCCTTCCCACGAGAGGTCACAGATGTTCATTCTGTCAGTGGGCATCCTTCACAGGTCTGCTCATACATAATCCTCACACCTGTGTGTTATTCTAAAAACTGGGTTGATACGTCAACCAGGTAGTCATCTCACTGTATATTGCATGAATTTGATTCCAATTTCTTCTTTGCAATCTAGAGGAATTCTGGCCTCTGATGTGAGCATTTAGTTCCATGACATTTTCCATGGGGAAATGAGGGGGAAGAGTTAAGCTGCTGGCTCAGCAGAAAGGGTGTTTGTTTGTTTAATAGTCTTATATGTAAGTATGTGCATGTATATATGGGTGCCCTCAGAAGACATCAGATCTCCTGGAGCTGGAGTTACAGGTCGCCATGAGCTACTCAATGTGGGTGCTGGGAACCAAATTTGAGTTTTCTAGAAAAGCACCAAGTACTCTTTAGTGCTGAGCCTTCTCTCCAACCCCAAGAATCTTTTTTAAATAGAGTTTTGTGGCTACTCCCATGAGTGCCAAGAGGAAAGGGTTTAGTTTTTTTCTGGTATCTTCTCCTTTTGTCATTGCTGTAGGCACCTGTCTTAGTTCCTTCAGAGCTGTACCTCAGCATTCATCTTACAAGACATGTGGAGTGACAAGACCCTGAATCTTGGGTGCTTTGGTCCTGGGCTTCTTACCTTCTTTGTTTAAGGGCTTTCTGACGGCACGTTGGTGGACATCATCTTCTTTAGAGAGATTTAAAAGCTTTTGGATTCTAGTAGGTCTTTTAAGTCCCAATCAACCACCGAGGCACTGTCTCGGAATATCCTTCCCTCCTTTTTAAACAATAACCAAGTTGAGAACACTCAGATTGGCATCCACGAACAGACTTGGGCCCCTTACTCAACAGCGGGTGCACTTTACCTTGGGTCAGACCTCATTACTTCATGGGGAAACCTTGTTTGTCGTTCCTATAAATAATCCAGACCACATAACCCTTCACCCAGAGCATCGGCAGCTGCTTCCGTGGCCGTGCGTGCCCTGGTCATGGGCTGTATGAAGCTTGTGTTCATCGTCCACATAATGAATTTCTGGCAGCCTGTGGCTGGGGAAGAGATACTCAGCTTCACCTTGACACAGCTGACCACCTAAGAGGCTTCACAAAAACCAAGGCCCCAGTACAAAAACTTTTATGTTCTTTCTTTTTTTTTTCCTCTTTATGTATGAGTATATATTCTTGTTATGTGTATGTGTACATGTGTATGCACGTGGAGGCTGCATTTGATGTTGAGTGTCCTCCTCGGTCACCCTGTGCCTGTCACTGAGCCTGGATTCTGTCTAGTTAGACTGAACAACGTACCCTGGATCTCCTGTACAATGGTGGGTTCTTTGCGTAGGCCTACCTGGAAGCTGGTCCTCCTCACACTTGCACAGTTAACTCTTCGGTGACTGAGCCCTCTCCCCAGCTCCCTGCTCTGCTCTTTCCAGTTTGTGATTTTTGGGGTGTTCCCACACCTCTTCTGGTACTGTCACCCAGCTGTCCTCAGTTATTTCCCTGGTGATTCCAGCATACCATACCACACACCTGCATGTCATCCACCTTACAGTTACCACTGTTAACTTACTTTGTATCAGCAAAATGTGATAAAAGAGAAAGTTTTAAGGACCTCACACAAATTTGTATTTGTATCCTTAACAGGTGTTCCTATAAAAGTATTTGGAATCCTACCAAATAAACATGAAAGACGAATACTCTGGAAAATTCTGTTCGACCTGTACTCCTGCGAATCTATATACAGATATGGACGAGTAGAACTGAATGTATTTGTTAGTGAAAATCAATTCCGGGTGCGTTGTTAAAAGATAATTGGTATCACTGCTTTGAAAGAGTGCTGTAATATTCTGAGGAGCTTTAGCTGCACTTTAATTTGGGGTCCCCTGACATTTGCGCGTTCTAAGATTATGAAGTTCTGTGGCACAATCTTTAGAGTCAAGTTAGGGCTTTCCTTTTTTGGGGGGGGGGGCGTTTGGGACAAGGTTTCTCTGTGTAGCCTTGGCTGTCCTGGAACTCACTCTGTAATGTAATTTTACACATGTAAAATGAACTGTTTTAGTTATTTGACAATTTACCTTCAGTGGCATTAAATGTATTTATATTATACACCCAGTACTTTTAGACATCCCACTGAACGATTGACTCCCTGCCCTCCCGTTTCCTCAGGCTCTAGTGACAATTGTCCTGGACCACCTGTGACCTTGGCTTGGAGTCACACTCCATTTGTCCTTTTGTGGCTGACTGACTTCACTGAGCTTGATATCGTCAAGGCTCATGCGTGTTGCAGTGTGTTCAAATTTCATTTTCTTTTTACTGAATAGTTTTCTGCTGTCTGTATTCCCCCAATTTTCACTCATGATGAAAGAACGCTTAGCTGCTTTCACCTCTCAAATATTATGAATAAAGCAGGCGCATGCATGCGTTCATAAGTGTTTTTACAACTTCTAGTTTTCAGGTTGTGGCGGGGTATGTGCAGGTGGGTGGGTAGAGTTTGAGGCCAGCCTCTGATGCCATTGCTCAGGAGCTGTCTACCTTCTTTTTATTCTTTTCTTGTTTACCTCTGTTTTATTTATTCATTGATTTGCCTATTTGAGAAGGTTTCTCACTAGGACTTTAATTTGCCAGTTTGGGTAGACTAGGTGACTAGCAAACACCAGGAATCCTTCTGCCTCCACCTCCCCGTCGATGAGTTATGGTCATGTGCTGCCGTGCCTGGCTTTGCCGTGCCTGGCTTTCCCATGGGATCATACTCAGCCCTGTGCTTGGATGGTAAGCACTCTGCCACCTGAGCCAGCTCTCCAGCCCCTGCTATCAGTGTTTTGGCCTCATATGTAAAGAACTAAGATGGTTAGATCATGTCATAATTCTTTATTTAATTTTCAAGAAATAAAGAAGGGCCATATAATTTTTCTTGCTAGATACACTATTTTACTTCCCACCATCAGTGCACAAGAATTCAAAGATTTCCCTCCATCATACTTGTATATTTCTTATTTTAATTTTGTGTTTCTTACTAGTGTGTGAGTGTTGGTACACACATGCCACAGATGGTGTGGGTGTCAAAGGTCGGTTCCAGGGATCAAACCCAAGTTGGCAAGCTTGCCCAGCTGCACCATCTCACTGGCCCTTTTATATCTTTGATACCATCTCATAGTGGCAGAGTGGGATGAAGCATTGTGTCATTGAGTTAGTAGTTTTTTAATTGGTCTTGAACATCATTTTATTTGCCTACCATTGGTATATCTTCCCTGAAGAATTTCTATTAAGTGTGTGTGTGTGTGTGTGTGTGTGTGTGTGTGTGTTTAGTTTTTCGAGATAGGGTTTCTCAGTGTACCCTTGGTGTACCCTTCTCAGTGCTGGAACTCACTCTGTAGACCAGGCTGGCCTTTATTCAAAGATCTTCCCTGCCTCTGCTTCCAAGTGTTGAGAATAAGGTGTGCATCACCACTGCCTGGCTTCTGTTAAAATCATTTGTCCTTTTTGATTCTTCATTGACCCCTACATCAACACTTCTTTCTATAAAAATAGGATGTAGGTCCCAGTGAAAACCTCATAGGAGGTTAATTTTATAGACAGTGAAGGACTGAAGAAAGCTAAACCAAAACTCAAATAGCTGCTTGGTCATTTCATAGTTATAGTCCTAAAGCAGAAACCGGGATACTGAACAATAGAAGAATAACAAGCTGGTTACCAGCAGGACCTTTGCTATATAAGGATTAATGTAGATGACTTTGATTTTCTTGGCAAGTTGTACTTTCTTTTATTTATTTATTTAATGTGTATGAGTACACTGTAGCTATACAGATGGCTGTGAGCTATCATGAATGTGGCTGCTGGGAATTGAACTCAGGACCCCTGCCACCCCGCTCGCTCCAGCGTAGTTCACTGTAGCTGTCTTCAGACACACCAGAAAAAGGCGTCAGATCTCATTACGGGTGGTTGTGAGCCACCATGTGGTTGCTGGGATCTGAATTCAGGACCTTCTGAAGAGCAGTCAGTGCTCTTACCCGTTGAGCCATCTCGCCAGCCCCGAGTTGTACTTTCTTGTGTGGGAACTTTGGCTGTTTCTGATTTCTGGAAAAAAGCAGATAAACAACATGGTTCACCTTGGTGACTGGAATGTAAATCTGAGAGGCTCAGGTTTGATTTTCAGTCTGCAGTGTTGGGAGCCTGGTGCAGGAACAGCAAGCAGCCTTTTTACTTCTCTTCTGTTTAGTGAGAAGGCACTGTTTAGTGTGCCTTGCTGTTCGAATCATAGTGCTAACTGCACACAGGTCACAGTGCTTATGAGAGAGCCGTGGCTTTAGTGTAATTGACAGTGTTCATTGTGCATGAAAGAATTGCAGATAGTTGGTGGTTGTGGCGCACGCTTTTAATCCCAGCAGTTGGGAGGCAGAGGCAGGCTGATTATTGAGTTCGAGGCCAGCCTGGTCTAGAGTGAGTTCCAGGACAGCCAGGGCTACATAGAGAAACCCTGTCTTGAAAAACCAAAAAAAAAAAAAAAAAAAAAAAAAAAGAAGAATTGCAGATAGGAGCAATGAGGAAATGTTTCCTCACCCAGATAGTAAATATTGGCTAGCCACGAAGAATGAGAGAGTAGACAATCTTGATCTGTGAGGCCTTTTGTACATAAAATATATAAGCAAAAAAATGATGGCAAGGTACGTAAGAATGCTCATCAGATTGCAGCTTGGCTACATTGGCTCAACTCTTTGACACTTGAGGGGTAGAAAAAGAATTCAAGAGAGGAAGGATCAGAAATCAAGGTTACCCATCTCTAGAGAGGCAGAGACAGAGCCTTAACAATTATTTTTTTATTTAAAAGAGAAAACATTGTGTTTGTATATGTGCTCATGCACATGGGTGTTAGCATGTGGGACATGGGCCTTAGCATGTGGGAGTCAGAAAAGGAACCCCAAAACTTGAAGGTGTCGTTTTCCCCTTCTACCAAGTGGATCCCAGGTTGTCTGGTTTTATCCGGTGAGCCCTCCTACCATCCCAACCTCGGCAATTCTTGATGCACCATTTAATAGCTCGCCTAATACATAATTCTCACATGCCTATCTTTCTCCATAGTACATGTTATTGGGTTGGATTGGGTTGTTGGATCCATAATGCAGGAATTGTTTCTGTCTTAATTGTGTCTGTAACTCAATGATTCGTTTTTCTGGTTTGTGTTTGTTTTTTATTTTTCAAACAGAGTCTGGTGTCAGATTCACTATGTAGCCCAGTCTAGCCTTGAACTCAGTGGACTCCTTCCGCCTTGCTCTCCCTAGTGCTGAGGTTGTAGGTGGTTGCTACCATTCTCGGCCTTTATACATTTTTCATTTTATCTTTTCTTACTTATTTCATATGCAGGATTGTTTGCCTGAATGTATGTTTGTGTCCATACCTTCACACAATGCTTGATGAGGCCAAATAAGGGCATCAGATCCTCTGAATCTCAAATGGCAGACAGTTGTGACCCATCGTGTGGGTCCTCTTGAATCTGGGTCCTCTGGAAGAGCATCCATTGCTCTTAACTACAGAACCATCTTTCTGGCCTGTGGTCGGTTGGTTCCTTTTTTATTTAAGTATGTGCTTATACCATGTGTGTGCAAGGTACTTGGCAGAGGTAGAAGGCATTGGATTCCCTATAACTGGAGTTGCAGGCTTAACAGTTCTTGATGCACAGTTTAATAGCTCACTCTCATGAGGTGTGAATGGCCCTTTGCTGTGATGGGAAACAAATTCCAGTCCTCTGGAAGAGCAGCAAGTGCTCTTAACCACTCCAGCACATACACAGTCAGTTTGGATATGTTGCCATTTGTTTTCAAAAAGGAAAACTCTACTTGAAAGTACTGTGGCTAATATTTTGCACTTAGTTCTCTTTTATGTAGTCCTGTCTATCCTGGAACTCACAGAGATCCTCCTGCCTCTGCCTCCTGGGAACTAGGTTTAAAGGCTATGCCTGGCCAATTCTTATCTTTTAATTTAAAATTTTAGATGCTATTAAGATGTTTCAATTAGGGGCTGGCGAGATGGCTCAGCAGGTAAGAGCACTGACTGCTCTTCCAAAGGTCCTGAGTTTGGATCCCAGCAACCACATGGCGGCTCACAACCACCCGTAATGAGATCTGACGCCTTCTTCTGGTGCGTCTGAAGACAGCTACAGTGAATTACGCAGGAGCCAGCGTGGCTGCGTGGCTGGCAGAGCTGGCAGAGGTCCTGCGTTCAATTCCCAGCAGCCACACACATAGCTCGCGGCCATCTGTACAGCTACAGTGTACTCATACACATAAAATTAAAAAAAAAAAGATATTTCAATTAAATTCAACATTTGATATTTATTAAGATTCTATGTAACATAATTTTGTTTGTTTGTTTGTTTTTACTAGAAACTAATAGCGACTCCTAAAAGGCCAGATTTATATCAAGTACTGGGTGTTCTTTGGCAAGTGGCCTGTGAAATTAAGTTTCTGCACATGGTGAGTGAAGTTTTAATGCCAGAAAAACTGTGTTACTCAGCTTGGTAAGTGCAGACCCTGCACTAAAGGTTTAAAATATTAATTTCATTGTTTTCTAACTTGTTTAGTTTTGTTTTATTTTGAAGTACATTGTGACTATGTAGCCCCACCTGGTGTGGAACTCCTTATTCCTTATGTAGATCAGAATGGCCTTGAATTCAGAGATCCTCCTGCCTTTGCTTCCTCTGTGCTGGGATTAAAGGCATGCGCTATTACCAGCTCTTGAAAGGAGATTAAGATTGACATTTGTTTAGCAGCTTCTCTCTCTTATAAAAGTAGCATGGCTCTGGCTGGGCAGTGGATGTAATATGACTGGCTCATAATAAAACTAGGGATCTTGGTTTGTTTGATATATGCTCTACAGAAAGGAAGGAAATTTTATGACTTACTATTAGAGTTATAGCCCAAAAATCTATTACTAGTGACACTGATGACATTTCTGCTTTTTTTTTTTTTAAATATGGTGAATAGCTGGGCAGTGGTGGTGCACGCCTTTAATCCCAGCACTTGGGAAGCAGAGGCAGGCAGATTTCTGAGTTTGAAGCCAGCCTGGTCTGCGGAGTGAGTTCCAGGATAGCCAGGGCTACACAGAGAAACCCTGTCTTGAAAAACCAAAAAAAAAAAAAAAAAAAGGTGAATATTATATTGCTTTGGGGTTTTTTGTTTGTTTTGGTTTTTTGTTTTGGGGGTTTGGTTTTTTGTTTGAGACAGGGTTTCTCTGTGTATTCTTGTTGTCCTCAAACATCTTCTGTAAATCAGGCTGACCTCAAATTCACAGTTCCCCCTTCCTCTGCCCCCCATGTGCTGGGGTGGAAGACAAGCAGCACCACCACCACCCAGTGATGCTTTGGGTTTTGAGACAGGTTTTTATTGTCTTGCCTCAGCTTCCTTGAGTGTAGGATTATAAATGTGTATCACTGTATTTAGCTTAATACATTCCCTTTACCTTTTATACAAAATGTATCCAAGTTCAGTAGTCAGTCATCCTTAACACTTACTGAGCATTGCGATGTGACTGAAGTGATTTGTCCTTTTATTTGTGCAGGGCTTTGGATTTGAGGCAAGTGCTTAAATACAAAGCTACAAACCTTAGCACCTAGGTATGGGGCCTTTTTTGCTTTTGTTTTGTAGGGTGAGGTGGACTGGGCCTCATGTAGCCTCTGCTACATAGACCACCACATCCAGATTCACATAGGTAGATTTTTTTCTAAGGCAATAATAATTTGAGACATTTTGACAAAAGAGAATTAACTGAAAGGGCTGAGGAGCCGAAGTCTTCAGTTGTGGTTATAAACTAAACAGTGTCTTGGGGTTGAGGAGATGGCTCAGTTGGAAAAGCATCTGCAGTACAAACAGGAGGACCTGAGTCCAATTCCCAGCACCTGTGTAAAAAGTCCAGTGCAGTGGGCCATTCCTCTAATCCCAGGCTAGGGAGGCAGAGACAGGAGGATCCTTAGTTCCACAGAACCCCCAAGCCCCAGGTTCATGAGAGACCCTGACCTGAAAAATAATGTGGAGAGAATGATAGAGGAAAACAGCTGGGAACAGCCTCCGACCTCCACACACACGCCCTTATGTGCACACGTGTCACACACAGACCTATGGAAAGAAAGAAATAGCTTGTCTGTTTTTCTTCCTCCAGGAACCTTGGTCGTCATTTAGTGTGCATACAGAAAATGAGCACTTAGAAGAGTCAAAGCATGGGGTAAGAACAGATGATGCCATTCCCTTTCATCATGTAATCCAGTGTTTATCTTCTCTAAGATTGTCTTTAGAGAAGAGTGATTATCTTTATTCTGAATTAACAAAGTTTCAGTAATAAGATTGTGCATATATATGTGAGTGCGTACACAGTATATAAATGTATGATTAGGGAAAAAAGGAATAAGAAGAAAGCTAGTTGGTAATAGCCGTGTATCCTTGGGTCCCTGGAACCATCAGGAGCTCCATTCGTGCTGGGGCTGTGTTTGAGCTCTGATCTTCACTAGAGCCACAAGTCAGTAAACTTAGCTGTCCAGGTTAGATAAAGGATCCCATGGAACTTTCAGGCCAGGAAGTGGTAAGTGGTTTGCCCTGCAGCTGAGGAATGGAATTGGACCCTGCCATCCCCTCTCCCATCGCAAACAGTAAGCAACACTGCTCTTGATGTACACAGGATGAAAATCTCATCTCTGGAGGTTACTTTCTGTTCAGAGTTCTGACACAGCCTAGGTTGCATAGTGTTAACCTGTCACCAAGAAGACCCAGAGACATGTGGGACATGCAGTGACTGTCGTGCAGACAGAAGTAAATCAGCATTCTACTCTGGAAATAGTTTATGACTGACAAAAATTATTTTTCTCTCTGACTAGGAATCATTAAAGGTACTGAAACAAAACCTATATCTTGTTCGAATGACTCCTCGTAGATCTTTATTTACAGAAAACCTAAGTCCTTTGAACTATGATATATTTTTCCACTTCGTAAAGCATTGCTTTGGGAAACGCAGTGCCCCAATAATACACCATTTACGGTAAGTAGGATTTACTGGGATTGTCTCCTGTGTTAGAAGGTGGTTTTTCACATCTTGATTTAGAGTAAGGTGTGCTGATGTTCCATATACCTGTTAAAAATACTTCCTTCTGGGCCAGAGAGAAGATTGAGAAGCAGTTCACAACTGTAATTCCAGTTCCAGGGCCACTAACATCCCCTGTTGGCCTCTGTGGGCACCACACACATACATATACACAGCTACCCATAAGATAAAAGTAAAAAAAAAAGAAAAAGTAAATAACAATACCTTTTCTCCCTGTTATGCATTATGTCTTACACACACTCTTAAGTTTTGTTTATTTTCATCTTTAAGCAGCAAAACCTAGAGTACTCAAAGGTTGTTTTAGCTTCAGTTGATACTTTATTTCTCTGTGTATGCACATGTATGTGCTGTGCCCATAGAGGACAGAACAGCATGTTGTATGCCCTGGAGCTGGAGTTACAGATGATTAAGAGCTGCTTGACATAGGTGCTGAGAACTGAGCTCAGGTCCCCAAGAAGATCAGTAAGGACTCTTCACCGCAGAGCCATCTCTCCAGGCCATCTCTCCAGCCTGTGTGATGTTGTCTCTGTTTATCTTGTAACTAGCAGTAGCTAAAGTATTATCAGAAGATGGAAAGGTGTTAGTTTTTTTTGTTTTTTGTTTTTTGTTTTTTTGTTTTTTTTGTTTTTTTGTATTATTGAGACAGGGTTTCTCTGTATATCCCTGGCTGTCCTGGAACTCACTTTGTAGACCAGGCTGGCCTCGAACTCAGAAATCTGCACTGCCTCTGCCTCCCAAGTGCTGGGATTAAAGGTGAATGCTACCACCACCCGGCGGTTGTTAGCTATTTTAATTAATCATCATATGCCATATAATCTTAGTAGGACTGTTGGCTGGAAACATTTATTTTGAGATTGGGTTTTATGTAGCCCAAGCTAGCCTTAACTTTCTGTACAGCCCGAGTTGACTTTGAACTTGGGAACCTCCTGCCTTTACTTCTCAAGTACTGGGATTATGGGTATGCAGATATGTACCAGTGCTCTCTGTATTTACAAATAAAGGGTAAACCTACAATCCCAATATCCAGGAGCTGGTCACATGAGTTCCAGACCAGCGGGGACACAGAGTGAAACTATCTTTAAGAAACCTCACCCATGTTGGTGGGGTACTCCTTTAATCCTAGCACTTGGGAGGCAGAGGCAGGTAGATGTCTGAGTTTGAGGCCAACCTGGTCTATAGAGGGGGTTCTGGGCTTACATAGGAACCCTGTCTCAAAAAAAAAAAACAAACTAAACCAAAACAGAAAAACCTTGAAAACTCAGAAACTGCATATACACACAAAAGTTTAAAATGTCAATAAACGACTAAAAGAAACCTAATTTTCATCTCACTGTCTTGGGGTGGTGGCCTTTAAATGCAGATATCAAAAAGAAAGAAAACCACTGGTTTTGTGTGTGTGTGTGTGTGTGTGTGTGTGTGTGTGTGTGTGTGTGTATGGTGGCAGCACACACCTTTAATCACAGTGCTCAGGATGCAGAGGCAAATGGATCTCTGTAAATTTGAGGCTAGCCCAGTCTACATAGTAAGTTCCAGGCCAACCAAGCTAATGTGGTGAGACCCTAACTCAAAGTAAAAATAAAAATGATAATATGTAAACTAGAATTTTTGTGAGAATTAATTATACCATGTTAAAACTTCAATTGGTGATTTTCATTGCAGGTTAGCTCTGAATTTTTAAAAATAACTGTCCCAATCTCTTGGGTACTGAGACTTTGGCCTTAACACGTTCTATGTAGATATTTCTTATTTAAACTGAGTGTGGTTTCATCCTGTAATCCCAGTACTTGGGAGGTTAAGGTAGGGGCCCAGTTCAAAGTCACCTCTGTACAGAGTTGAGAATACATATATATAAACTGTTAACTGAACTCAGTTATTGTGTTAGCCGTTTTAATTGGACAGAGGAGGCGGCTCTCTCATCTGTAGCTGACAGTTGTAAACGGGAGTTGAGTGTGTTTGCTTGCTTTTCCTCTGCAGTTCATTGAGTACGGTTGATCCAATTCATATACTGAGGCAGATAAGAAAAAACCCTGGAGAAATAGCTGGTAAAATGTATCCTCACGACTTCAAAAAACTTTTTGAAGCTGTAGAGCGTTCGGAAGACTCTGTCTTTAAGTGGATCTATGAATACTGCGCAGAGGACGTTGAGCTCTAGGGAGAGTCGGCAAGCCATGAAGTGGAGCTCTTTGTTCACTACTTTGAAACCATGTGACAAATGAAGACTGAATTTCAAGAAGTTCATGTCCTTTTAATAGAAGAGAAACTATCCTTGTTTGGCACAAGTGAGGCGAATAGTTTTTTCTCAAGTTGATACCTAGGATACAGAGGAAAAACAGTGGCTGCAGTTTTATTCAAAGTTAAATAAAATGAAAACTTGTCAGTTTGATCAGATCAAATTTGCTTTGTTTTAAATCACCTTTTGCTGCAGATCAGTGGTAGAGCACATACCCAGTGTGTCCAAGGTTCCGGTTTTGCTCCCCACCACAGGAAAGTTTTTAAAAATTTCTACTTATTGTAAAGGCCCATAGGAATGGAGTATTCCCAATTGTAATTTAGTTTACTTTAAAAAAACAAACAAAAACAAAAAACAACCTTTGGGCCAAACATCTTTAAGTATGCACTTTTCACCATTGCCACTTGCTTGCATCTTCCTCCAGTTTCTATACTGTTACACTTAGGAAAGAAATTGATTTGGACAGACATAGTGGTGTGAGTCCTAGGAATTGTAAGGTAAGGGGCACATGAGTTTAATGCCAGTTTCCACTGTAAAGCTGAGTTTGAGGTCAGTTTGGGCTCAGAGAAGACCCTGTCAAAGAAAACAAAACAGAATGTAAACTTATTTCAGAAAGTGACTAGTTTATCTTTTATTATGTTGAAGTGGATTATTAAGTAACTATGCAATTCAATTGTTTAAATTTTAAATTGTATGTTTTAAAACTTTTTGAGAAATAAAGAATTTATGTATAGTTTATATGTGTGTTTGTTTGTGTGTGTGTGTTTGTGTATCTTAGTCAGGGTTTCTATTCCTGCACAAACATCATGACCAAGAAGCAAGTTGGGGAGGAAAGGGTTTATTCAGCTTACACTTTGCACATTGCTGTTCATCTCCAAAGGAAGTCAGGACTGGAACTCAAGCAGGTCAGGAAGCAGGAGCTGACGCAGAGGCCATGGAGGGATGTTCCTTACTGGCTTGCTTCCCCTGGCTTGCTCAGCTTCCTTTCTTATAGAACCCAGGACTACCAACCAGCCCAGGGATGGCACCAGCCACAATGGGCCCTACCCCCTTGATCACTAATTGAGGAAATAAATGCTTTATAGCTGGATCTCATGGAGGCATTTCCTCAAGGGAGGCTCCTTCTCTGTGATAACTCCAGCTTGTGTCAAGTTCACACACAAAACCAGCCAGTATAGTGTGTGTGTGTGTGTGTGTGTGTTTTCTTTTTTGGTCTCCCATGTTAATGAGTGAAATTTTAAATTTCAAATTAAATTGACCCCAAACTTATTTTCAGTGTACTCTCAGCGAGCACTTCTGTCTATGTAGCAGAAGTGTCTTGGAGAGCTAAGTGCAGTGGTTGAGGTGGAAGGGGTTAAGTAAGCCGCCCAGAGTTGGTGATGGGGGTTGGGCACAAGAGAGCAAGATCTCATCTCAACCACAGACCTCTTGCATGCTGGGGAGGTAGTTCAGTAAAGCTTGCTGTACAATCATGAGGACATAAGATGAGTTCCCAGCACACATGTAAAGCTGGGCAACCGTGGTAGGAGTACTGGAGGAGCACACATGGAGAGGAAGGAGCTCACAGGAGGAGGACACATGGAGAAGAGCTCACGAGTCAGATAATCTACCAAGTTATGAACTCTAGGTTCAGTTGAAAAGGCTCTAAAGATCTTGTATCAAAAAAGGAGCAATAGCCGGGCGGTGGTGGTGCACACCTTTAATCCCAGCACTTGGGAGGCAGAGGCAGGCGGATTTCTGAATTCGAGGCCAGCCTGGTCTACAGAGTGAGTTCCAGGACAGCCAGTGTTACACAGAGAAACCTTGTCTCAAAAAAAAAAAACAAGAAGAAGCAATAAAACTTTGTCCACTACACACAAGCTTATGTATATATACCACACACAAAAGGATTTCTGGGATGGGATACATCTCAGTGGTACTGGTAGAGTGCCTATCATGTGAGGCCCTGGAATCAATCCACTATACTCAGAAAAAAGCGGGGTGGGAAGAATGCCTTGCATGTTTAGATTGTGAAAAAATTCTCCAAGTCTAGGTTGGAGTTGTGGCTCAGGTAGAACACTTTAACCGGTTTGATCTTCAGCACAAGAAGGAGGGAGCGGATCAGGCTGCACAGTGGTGGTGCACACCTTTAATCCGAGTACTCAGAGGGCAGAAGCCAGCTGATCTCTTGTAAGTTTCAGGCTAGGCTGGTCTACAGAGAAAGCTCCAGGACAACCAAGGCTACATGTGCACAGAGAAACCATGTCTCGAGAAAACAAAAAGGAAAGGTTGATGTTGGAGATGTGGTTCAGTTTTGAAACAGTTGCCTCAAATGTGTGAGGCCCTAGAGGAAGAATCAAAATGGAAACTGGATTGTCCATGACCTAAAGGCATGGAACTTAAAGGTACTTTCTTAGAGGCAGGCACTGAGCAGCTCAGGTGCCTTTCAAGTCCTCATTCCCTCAAGACATAAAGCTTTTGAGTTCTGCATTTACTTTTGGCTCTGGGCCAATGGTTTGGCTATGGCTAGTTTCAATTGTCAACATGACACCATATAGAATCACCTGGGCAAACAGTCTCCATGAAGGATTGTATTTGGTTGGCCTATGGGTGGGCATGCCTATTGGGAATTGTCTTAATTTATGTGGGCAGACCCAAGGCACTGTGGGCAGCACCATTCCCTAGGCAAGAGGTCCCGAACTGTGTAACAGTGGAGAAATCAACCTAAGACGAGTGAGTATGTATGCATTCATTTCTCTGCTCTCGAGTGTGGCTGTGATGTGAGGAGATGTGTTCCTGCTTTGACTTTTCCACGGTGACGGATTCCACCCTAGTAATTTAAACTGAAATAAACCCTTCTTAAAGTTAACTTTTGTCGATGTATTTCATCACAGCAACAGAAACGGAATTAGAGCAGGGCTGTTATCTGTCTGACTTAGAACTGTCATACCAAACAACTTAGAGAACTTTCAAGACATTAACAATGACTTAGAGATCAAAAACTTCCCTAGTTCCCGAAGCCTACCTTAGGACCCCAGAGCTTTTATTCTCCTCTCCAGCCTCCCCAGTTTTGTTTAGGAGAGTCTGCATGCAGCCTCTGCGCCGCAATATGTTACAAAGTACCTTCTGTTTCCAACAGCTCCTTTACCATGCCTTCCAACTCGGGGAGATTCTAAGACTAGAACTTTGGGGGTGTTAGAATTGAAGATGCAGCCTTCAATTCTAAATTTCTCTCCTGTTCTGTAGGGTTCTGCTACCTTTTGTAAGAAGAAAAAGAGTTTTATTTAGTCAGAGTCAAATGATGCTGATTTCACAGTAGAACAATTACGATGGATATTTGTTAGACGTTTATCACAGTGCGTTTCAAAGTAATTAAAATATAGAAACAATAAGAAAAATGTTAGGTTATTGTATTAGGGTTATCTAGAGAAACAGAACTTATAAAATGAATCTCTATGTGTAGAGAGGGAATTTATTAGAAAGACCAGCTGCAGTCTAGCTAATCCAACAATAGGTGGCTGTGAACACAAAGTCCAAGAATCCAGTAATTGCTCTGTCCATGAGGCTAGATGTGTCTGCTAGTCTTCAGTATCCTCTACAATCCTGAAGGAGTGAGCTCTGGTGTGGGCTCTAGTGCGGTGGTTCTCAACCTTCCTAATGCTATGAACCTTTAACATAGTTCCTCATGTTGTGGTGACCCCCCAATCATAATAGTATTTTCATTACTACTTCATAACTGTAATTTTACTGTGATTATGAATTATAAATATTTCTGGAGATAGAGCTTTGTCGAAGGAGTTCCAACCCACAGGTTGAGAACCGCTGTCTCGTGCAGAGAAGGAAAAGATTTGCTGGTGAGGAAAAAGCAAGCAAGCAAGCAAAGAGGTAAAACTTCCTTCTTCCATGTCCTTAGATAGCAGAAGGGCTGGCCCGATTAGAGCTTCCTTCTTCCATGTCCTATTATATAGCAGAAGGACTGGCCCGATTA
>NW_022196891.1:76407112-76409096 GCF_008632895.1 Mastomys coucha | reverse complement strand
TCCTTCTTCCATGTCCTATTATATAGCAGAAGGACTGGCCCGATTAGAGCTTCCTTCTTCCTTTCCATGTCCTTATATAGCAGAAGGGCTGGCCCGATTAGAGCTTCGTTTTTTCCAGCTCAAAAGATCTAGGTTAAAGATTTGCCATCCTACCTCAAAGATTCAGATTAAAAGTAGATCTTCCTACTTCAAATTAAGAAAAAAAAATCCCTTACAGGTGTGCCCTCTGTTGTTGGGGTTTTAGTTAATTCCAGTTGTAGTCAAGTTGACAACCAAGAATAGCCATCACGGTGGTTAAAGAATCTCTAGATCTTAGTTGAAACACATTTGTCCTGGCTGGTTTCCTGTCACTTTGACATAGACTAGACTCATCAGAGAGGAAACAAGCCAGTAACCCTCTGTGGCCTCTGCCTCAGCTTCTGCCTCTGGACCAGGCTCCTGTCCTGTTTGAGTTCCTGTTTTGATTTCTTTCCAAAATGATGAACAGTGGAGTGAAAGGTTAAGCCAAAGAAACCCTTTCCTCCCCAAGTTGCTTCATGGTGTTTCCTCACAGCAACAGTAACCCTGACCAGGACAACACTTAATCTCAGAAATCTTTGTTTACTTTCGTAACAACAGGATTTTTGGTTGGATTTGGTTTGGTTTGGCTGTATAACCCAGAGCCTTAGACATGGTAGGCAGTATTCTGCCAGGAGACATATTGCCAGCACAACACTAAAGCAACAAACCTAAGGTCTTTGACATTGACATGTAACCAAAGCTTCAGAAGTCTGCCGTCATTCGAACCATGGAAAGTGAAGCACACCTTTAGGCTGTTTTCCAAAATCTATGACCCTTTCTGATGCCTAAATACTTCCAAATGAGTTTTACATTTTAGCAGCTGTGGTGGTTTGAATGTTTGGCTCAGGGAAGTGGCACTGTTTTGGAGGTGTGGCCTTGTTAGAGTAGGTGTGGCTTTGTTGGAGGAAGTGTGTCACGTCGCTGTGGGCATGGGCTTTAAGACCCTCATCCTAGCTTCCTGGAAACTAGTCTTTCTTAGCAGCCTTCAGATGAAGATGTAGAACTCTCAACTCCTCCAGCACCATGCCTGCCTGGATGCTGCCCTGCTCTCGCCTTCAGGATAATGGACTGAACCTATATGCCAGCCCCAAGTAAATGTTTTTATAAGAGTTGCCTTGGTCATGGTGTCTCTTCACAGCAATGGAAAATCTGTCTTAGGGTTTTCCTTCTTCCATTGGTTTACCATTAAATGTGGTTGAAATGCTGAGTGATCTAAATCCTTATGGCATTTGCCTCTACCACATGGTCTGTCTGATCTTCATAAAGCCAAAACAGACTTATTTCTTCTCCCCAGCCATGAGCCTTGATTTATCCCTCCATATGTCTTAACTCTGTCAGCATCCATCTGCTCTGTGCACGGACCAGTCTACCACAGGTTATACATTTGTTTCTGAGTGGCTGAATGGATTGAACGTGTAGTAAGTACAAGAGCGAATAGCAGGTAGTAGAGAGTAAAGCACCTCCAAACTGAGCACATGGGGCATCCTGATGGGGAGAGCAAGCAAAGGTAGCAGGACTAGACCAGGCACTTACAATACCCATCATAAAAGATGGACGCCCTGCTGGAGTAGGCAGTCCTCCTGAGTACTGAGCTCTCGTAGTTAAGAGATTTCCAGGCAGAGGGCTCTGTATCCGTACATGGACAAGCTTTCTGACCTCCGGTTCCCACTGCTGCCATTTTTTATATTGTGATACACAGGGTACCTCTTTTGGAAATGCTCTGCACTCTAGCTGTTCTCTAGAGCACAATGTTTTTAATATCCTTGGATGTTTGTTCTCTCCTATGCTTGTCACAGAGCCAGGGGCCCAGCCTGACCCAGGACAGGGAGTCTAGAGGACACTTTAACATGCAGGCAGGGATGCGGTGACTCTTTATTCCTGACTACATTCGCTCTTTACTTCGTTTGTTTCTTTTTTTTTTTTT
>NW_022196891.1:76406791-76407102 GCF_008632895.1 Mastomys coucha | reverse complement strand
GTAGACCAGGCTGGCCTCTAACTCGGAAATCCACCTGCCTCTGCCTCCCAAGTGCTGGGACTAAAGGCGTGCGCCACCACCGCCTGTATTTGTTTCATTTTAAGTCAGATCTCACTATAGTAGTGCTGGCTATCCTAGAACTGAGCTGACCTCAAACTCATGGAGACTCACCTGCCTCATCCTTTCAAAGGCTGGGATTAAAGGGATAAACACCAAGGCCAACCCAGAGTAGGTGACAATTTACCTATATAATTTACATTATTTTATCTCTGCCACATTAATCTTTCTTTCTTTCTTTTTTTTTTTTTTTT
>NW_022196891.1:76400919-76406679 GCF_008632895.1 Mastomys coucha | reverse complement strand
AGGCTGGCCTCGAACTCAGAACTCAGAAATCCACCTGCCTCTGCCTCCCAAGTGCTGGGATTAAAGGTGTGTGCCACAAACCGCCTGGCTTTAAGATTTTATTTTTATCTATGTGTATATGTTTGTTAAATATGTTATGTGTATTGGTTCCCTAGGAGGCCAGCAGTTGCCTAGCCACAGGTGTTGGGAACTGAACTCAGATCCTCTGGAAGAGCAGCAAGAGTTAAACCACTGTGCTATCTCTCCATTTGTCTTAGGGTTTTATTGCTGTGAAGAGACACCATGACCATGCAGCTCTGAGAAAGGGCAACATGGGCCAGGTGGTGGTGGTGCATGCCTTTAATCCTAGAACTTGGGAGGCAGAGGCAGGCAGATTTCTGAGTTCAAGGCCAGCCTGGTCTACAGAGTGAGTTCTAGGACAGCCAGGGGTACACAGAGAAACCCTGTCTCAAAAAAAAAAAAAAAAAAAAAAAAAAAAAAAAAAAAAAAAAAAAGGACAACATGTAACTGTGGCTACCTTAGTTTCAGGAGTTCAGTCTGTTATCATCATGGCTGAAAGCATGGCAGCATGCAGGCAGACATGGTGCTGGTGAAGCTGACCTGCAGGCAAAGACCGTATCACTTCATGTAACTTGAGCATAGATAGCTTAGTTATGGTTTGTTTCCATCGCTATGAAGGGACACCATGATCAAGGTAACTCTTATAAAGGGAAACATTCAATTAGAGCTGGCTTACAGTTTCAGAGATTCAGTTCGTTATCATCATGGTAGGAAGCATTGCAGTGTCCAGGCGACATGGTTCTGGACCATGAGAGTTCTACAGCTTGATCCAAAGGCAACTAAGAAAAGATTGACTTTTACAGGCAGTCAGCTGAAGGGCCTCTTCTGCATCCGGTGGAACTTGAGCATGAAAGGAAACCTCAAAGCTCCCCCCATCCCCATAGTGACACACTTCCTCTAAGAAGGCCATACCTAATCCAGGCCACACCTCCTAATAGTGCCACTTCCATGGGCCAAACGTATTCAAACCACCACAATCTATAACTTCAAAGCCTGGCCCCACAGTGACACAATTTCTTCAATGAGACCACACTTCCTAAGAATGCCACTCCCTTTGGGCCATGAGTCTAGGTGGGCCAAACCTATTCCTACCACCACACCTTCCTTTCATCAATTCTTTTTGCTTTGTTTTTATGGTTTGTTTGTTTTTGTTTTGTTTATTCGAGACAGGGTTTCTCTGGGTAGCCCTAGCTATCCTGGAACTCACTCTGTAGGCCAGGCTGGCTTGCCTCTGTGTCCCAGGTGCTGGGATTAAAGGAGTGTGCTACCCACTGTCTTGAAGTGGAAATTTCTCGTTCCTTTGGAGACTCAGTTGTGTCCAGTGATGTTTTTCTGGAAGCTGTCTTGTAAGAGGATGTTTTTGCTGAGGCAGACGCTTGAGAGGGCATGTGATGTTTGGAAAGGGTATAAGTAGAACCCAACAGGCAGTGAGTGATGCTCTTCCATTGGTTCACCTTGGTCTTTGCTGATCTTTCTTTGTTCCAACTTCATAGAGAAAAAAACGCTAAAAGAACTTCTTGTGGTATTCTGGCGACTTCTGGCCACTTCTCCCCACCCTTGCAAATTTAGCAGAGCCTTGCAGTTTCTTCTGGTTTGACCTGCTGCCACTGATTCAGGTTTGGTGTTTGCCAACTGGACTGGACTGCTGCTGTTGATTCATGTTTGATGTTTCAGACTGGACTGCTGATATCCTGACAACGAAAATTGGACTTGCCCCAAAGAACTACCTCTAAACAGATAGATCCACGAACTCTGTTTCTTTTTTTTTTTTTTAAGATTTATTTGTTATTATAAATAAGTACATTGTAGCTGTCTTCAGACACACCAGAAGAGGGCATCAGATCTCATTATGCATGGTTGTGAGGCACCATGTGGTTGCTGGGAATTGAACTCAGGACCTTCAGAAGGGCAGTCAGTGCTCTTAACATTGAGCCATCTTTCCAGCCCACGAACTCTGTTTCCTATTAATCCTTCTCTCCCTCTACCTCTATTAGGTAGACTAGAAGGGAAGTTGAAGCATTAAAGAACCATAAGTAAAGTAATTTTTGAAAAAAAATCTAAGCCTATACTGTCCAGCTTTAAAAAAATGTTTTGAGCCAGGCAGTGGTGGGACACGCCTTTAATCCCAGGACTTGGGAGGCAGAGGCAGGCGGATTTCTGAGTTCAAGGCCAGCCTGGTCTACAGAGTGAGTTCCAGGACAGCCAGGGACTGTCTTGAAAGAGAAACCCTGTCTTGAAAGCCTCCCCAACCCCCACCAAATGTTTTGTCTAGGAATACAAAATAGTTGCCCACACAGTTCTCTTCTAGATAGGATTGAGGTGCTGAAAGGCTGAGAAGAGAACTAAAGGCCTTCACATTCCAAGACGAATCTCCTTCAGGCACATTCAATAATACTTTTGTTTGGGGAATGCTGCTAATTTTGCCGTAAGAAAATAAATGATGCAGCCAGGAGCATTGGCTCACGCCTGCAATATCAACAAGGTAGTAGCTGTGTTAGTTAGAAGGCTCTGCAGGCACGGCACACAGGTACATATGAGGCAAAATATTCCCCACAACATTAAAAAAGGTAAATTAAATTTAAAGAAATTAAAAAGTATCGAAAAAATGGGAGAGAGAACAGTTACTTGAAATCCGCTTGCTCCTGAAGTGATGTCTATGATTGATGACCTTCAAGCCACAAGACTGGGTGTTAAATTTATTAGTAAATGAAGAATTTTGAATTCCATGTGCAGTGAATATAGACTACATCACTGTAGGAAAAACCTCTAGCTTGATGTGCCTGGTAAGGCATATCAAAGAGTCTTTGAAATAATCCAGTAATTCTTGGTCAACTGTTCGCTCAGCTTATTACTCAGATTGCTGGCTGATGCTATATAAAACATTTATAGCCACTGTTTAACTTACCTCTTGCTAATAAAATAGTGTATTAAACTTAGCAATTAGGGTTTACGGGCACTGGGGTTTATCATCCCATGCTTGGGTGATTCCCACCAGGTCGTTAAAAGCGAGCGAGTGAGAGTGACGGAGAGGGGCAAGGAAGCATTCATTTTTGCACATTTTTACTTACATATCTTTCTGTGTGGTGTACGTATGTGTTCGTGTGCACATGGATATGTGTACTTGAGTGTGTGTGTGTGTGTGTGTGTGTGTGTGTGTGTGTGTGTGTGTGTGCAGGCTAGAGGTCA
Source organism: Mastomys coucha (assembly GCF_008632895.1). Lineage (NCBI taxonomy): Eukaryota > Metazoa > Chordata > Mammalia > Rodentia > Muridae > Mastomys > Mastomys coucha. The sequence continues at coordinate 76,403,433 of NW_022196891.1, read as the reverse complement.
GTGTGGGTATCAGCCTCAATATCTCCCCATCTTATTTTGGGGGTTGGGGATCTATTATCTTCTTCCTTCCCAACACTGGCCCGTGTAACTGCCCCTGGCTCTTTTTAGTGGGCTATTGGGAATCAGAACTCGAGTCCTCCCGCTTACTCGGCAGGCACTTATAATCTGAGCCAACTCCGCAGCTCTCAAATAGTTAATATTTTGGGGCCAACAACATGGTTCATCTGGTAAAGGGGTTTGCCTTACAAATCAAACAATCAAAATTCGATCCCAGGATTCCAGAGTGGAAGGAAACAACTACATGTGTCATACACATGTATACAAAATAATAAAGAAAATTAAAATGGCCGGACAGTGGTGGCACACGCCTTTAATCCCAGCACTGGGGAGGCAGAGGCAGGCAGCTCTCTGAGTTCGAGGCCAGCCTGGTCTACAAAGTGAGTTCCAGGACAGCCAGGGCTACACAGAGAAACCCTCTCTCGAAAAAACCAAAACCAAACCAAACCAAACCAAAACAACAAAAAAATTAAAATATAATTTAAAAATGAACTTTAGAAACTACATTTATAGGTCTATTTAATTTGTGGGTATGTGTGTATGCCTGCATGCACACATGTACTTTGCATCAGAAGCCAAGCTCCAAATGTAGACTGGACTCTTCTGTTGTACTCGGTGGGTCTCTGGAATTGAACTCTCAGATCATCATTCTTGGAAGCAAATATTTAGTGTTTCAATTATTATTGTACTTCAAGTACCACTGTGGATTTCTTTAATTTTTTTTTCAAATGGAAACTCTATTCCCATTTACTGATTTCCTTCTCTCTGTTCCAGCCCCCAACCCCAGTCCTATTGTACTAGGTCTCTGTGCATTTGTCTGCCCTGGTTCTTCATGTTTGTCCTTTTGCATCTGATCTATCTCACATTACATGTTTTCAAGATTTATCTTTAATATTTCATTGTTAGAATTTCATCACTTATATTTTGTATTATATTTATTCACTTTTGAGAAAGAGAGAGAGAGAGAGAGAGAGAGAGAGAGAGACTGTAGAGTTCATAGGACCAACTGTACAAGTTAGTTTTTCTCTCTCTCTCCCTTAAAATTACATGTGTCAATTAAGGTGGTCAGAATTGGCCGCAAGCACTTCACCTGCTGGATTATCTTACCAGCTCAGAATGTCATTCCTTTTAATGGCAGAATAATATCCTTGCAGGTACTACAAACTCGGTTGTTTCTACTTTTTGCTATTGTGAATAATACTGCTGCGCTATGAGCATCTGAGTTCATCCTCCCTTTTATTTATCTGGCATAATGAGACTGTTGTAAGTAAAAGAATACCTGGGCTGGACATGTCAATCAGTGTAGAGCAGTTGTGCCCAGCATGTACAAGGCTCTGAGCTCAACCCATAGCATAAGAAGGCTCCAAAACAGTGAATACAGGTTCAGGTGTAAAAGGGAATGTTGGAATGTGAAGAAAAGTCACGTAGAACAAGAAAAAGTGGATGTGCGATAAACCATGTTGTCATGCCTGTTGGACTCAGTTAGGTCTTGTTCACACAGCTATGCTGTTGAGGTATTGTAGGGGAAGCTTTCTCTCAGATCTAGACATGGGAAATGATGGGGTTTCCCTTTCAACCTTGTGTTGAAAGAAGTTGCCCAGGTGGTGGTGGTTCATACTTTATTTAATCCCAGGACTCAGAAGGCAGAGACAGGTGGATCTCTGTGAGTCTGAGGCCAGCCTGGTCTACAGACAGAGTTCCAGGACATCCAGTGTTTACAGAGAAACCCTGTCTCAAAAAGACACACACACACACACACACACACACACACACACACACACACCTACCCTACACAGTAACTTTAAAGAATTCATAGTGATTCATCACAAATGGAGCTCAGGACACATAAAGTCCTAGCTCTATTTCTAGCACCAAGTACAACACAATGAAGCAATCAAAGTTATGACAAAACAGTGGGTACACACTTAAGTGAGAAGGGGAAAGGCTGGTGAGATAGTTCAGGGGGTAAAACGCTTGCTCTGCAAGGCACATAAAAGTGGAGAAAGAATCTGTTCACAGCACCGTCTTCTAGCCTCTATGCCCACACAGTGGCATGCATTCACTCACACTCATGGACACATATCACAGACACACATTAACTCAATAATAAAGTTAACATTTATAAGAGTATTTCTGGCTGGGCAGTGGTGGTGCACGCCTTTCATCCCAGCACTTGGGAGGCAGAGGCAGGCGGATCTCTGAGTTTGAGGTCAGCCTGGTCTACAGAGTGAGTTCCAGGATAGCCAGGGTTATACCGAGAAACACTGTCTCGAAAAACAAAACAAAACCAAACAAAACAAAAACAAACAAAAAGAGTATTTCTGGGTGTGATGGGACATGCCTTTGCTGGAGGCAGAGGCAGAGAGGCAGGGGCAGGAGCAGGTGAAGTGGAAACTTGAGGGTTCTTTTGAAAGTCAGTTGTGGCTATACAGAGAAACCCTGTCTTGAAAGTACAAA
>NW_022196891.1:76396345-76400210 GCF_008632895.1 Mastomys coucha | reverse complement strand
AAAAACTAAAAAAAAAAAAGTTAAAGTTACAGGAAGAGGTAGGGGCAGAGAGGCAGGGGTGAGGGAGGGGTGGGGTGGGATGTGGCGGGGGCAGAGAGGTAGAGGCAGGCAGATCTCTGTGAATTCCAAGCCAGCCGGCTTTACATAGAGATTTTTCAGGTCAGTCAGTGTGACATTGTGAGGCATGGTCACAAATCATCAAAGTATTTGGAAAGTAAGAAATCAAGGGGTGGGGATGGGGATTGGGGGGAGAGGGAAGGAGGAACCTGAGTGGGAAAGGAGACAGGAACGGGAACATGATCAGGTATGGGGGGGCAGTGTGGAACAGAACCGAAGCCCTCCTGAGGGCCAGCAGAAAGAATGGAAACTGGCAATACAGACAAACCCTCTCTTGAAAAAACAAAACAAAACTGGGTTTGCTGGGTTGCTAGGAGGCAAAGTGTGTATAAGAAAGAGCCTTTAGTGGGCAGTTGTGATAGTACTTACACTTTTAGCCTCAGCCCTCAGGCAGAGGCAGGTGGATTTCTGTGAGTTCAAGGCCAGCCTGATCTACACAGAGAGTTCCAGGACATCTAGAGATACATAATAGACCCTGTCTTTAAACAAATGTCTGTGGTTGATCTAGATGTCTAGTCTGAGCATGAGAACTGGTCGGACATGCTGACACTCCTAGGCACGACTTGTGCTTCTTAATTTGTAACCTTTGCTTGTTAATTGTATACTCATTAGTCCCAGTACTCAGAGGTAGAGAATAAAGGGTTTCTGAGTTCAAGACCTGACGACTATGTGCTTTCAAAAGATTCAACATATGTAACTCTGAAGTGGCTTATCCAAAATATAGGCCTATACATATACAGAAGGTGTGGTTCAAAGCTGCAGATGCTAACCCTTCCTTCCTTCCTTCCTTCCTTCCTTCCTTCCTTCCTTCCTTCCTTTCTTTCTTTTTTTTTTGGTTTTTGGAGACAGGGTTTCTCTGCGTAGCCCTGGCTGTCCTGGAACTTACTCTGTAGACCAGGTTGGCCTTAAACTCAGAGGTATTCCTGCCTCTGTTTCCCTAGTGCTGAGATTAAAGGTGTGTGTCCCTACCCGTGGGGGTCTATCATTTTTTCACTATGCATTACAATTTGCATAATAAGCTAGGCGTGGTGGAGTGCATCTTGAATTCCAGAATCGAGGAGGCTGAGGCAGGCAGAATCCTGTGAATTCGAGATCTAAATAGAGAGGCTCCTTGGTTTATAAAGAGAGTTCCAGACCAGTCTTTGCTACACACAGCGAGACTCCGTCTCAATGAAAAAATAAAAATAAAAAAATAAATAAAAAAAAAATCGCAGAATAAAATTCGAGAGGAAATCCACTATCCCACCCTTAGCTGTAGTAGGTCCTCCTGCGCATGCTCACGGGACCTGCGCGCTCGTCTCCGCCCCCTGGTGTACGCAAGCGCAGGACGCAGGCGCGCAGTCAGAAAACACGAGACTCAAGCTGAGAGACGCTGATCCGGTCTGAGGTGTGGATCTGAGGAAGGATGGAGGCACTGAAGGTGGAAAAGTTCACGACTGCCGACCGGGGAAACGGGCTGCGCGCCGTGGCCCCACTGCGGCCCGGGGAGCTGCTCTGCCGCTCCGATCCCTTGGCTTACACTGTGTGCAAGGGGAGTCGTGGCGTCGTCTGCGATCGCTGCCTCCTGGGGTACGTACGGAACCGGAGCCCGGGGCGCGTGGCTCCGCGGGTGGCGATGGGCCTGGTGGGCATAGCTCCGTGGGGTGTCTGCAGCACCCCAGGCTGCAGTGGGAACTAGGGGAGCCAGTGGTGCAGATGAAGGGGAAGCGTGGGGCAGATAATTTTTGCTGGGGAACAAAACGTTCGTACCCTGTGCAAGGAGCTTCGTCGGTTGTGGAAATCAGAAGTGTCAGGGATCGGAGGGGATGTAGGTTGGGGGAGGAGTAGGGGTGTGTTCGTCAGGATCGGAACTGAGGCCCAACCTGACCTGCCTTGCGGGAGGAGGGAGAAGCCTGGTGTTTATGGTGTACTTTGCTGGTCTGGATTTTACGTGGCTTGGGTTTAGGAGGATGAATGAGACCTCCCTAAGGAGTGGAGCAAATGAGGATTGCCGCGAAACATAAGAGCAAAATACAGAGATGCCAACAGTATACTCTAGGAGCGTAGGTTCCGGGGGGGTTCGCGGCGCGCTTCGCCCTCTAGAGATTGTGCGGACAAATGTAACGCACCACCTCCTCTGTGTCGATGCAACAGTTTATGCGACGGGTGTTTCGAAGTCTGGAAGCACAGTGTCGCCCGAAGGTGCTTTACTGTTTAGAGAGTTGTGTAACATACACGTGCACTCCTAGGATTTGTATTTCTGTCAGCCCACATCGGGTTCCCACCATGCACTGGGAGAAGGACTCTGAGGTGGGTAGGTAGGTGGATTTTGTACTTGACTATTTCTCCAGACCCATCACTCTGAGTTTGGGGGCTAGAGGTGGGGAGTAATCTAGCTTTGCCCTTCATTCCAGTATATACTCCCCTCGCCCCCCCGGCCCCGCCCCCTCAGACAGGGTTTCTCTGTAGCTGCTCTGTAGACCAGGCTGGCCTTTCTGCATCCGTGCAGAGTGCTGCTGGGATTAAAGTCTGGGCGTTACCAACGCCCGGCTCCCACTTTATTCGTGTTTGGTTTATAACTGAAGACATCCGGTTTGCATTTGAAAGTTAGCAAATAATAATGATATTTATTCATTCTGTTGTCTTCGGAAGTGGTGATGGGAGTGACAACGCACACGCACGCACGCGATTTGTTGCGGAAAGAGCCAGCGTGAAGTTGGTGGAGTCAAAGCAATTTACTCCGTTCAAAACTCCGCCTCGAATGCCACGCCCCCTTCTCTAGGAGAAAGCAGGACTCTTCCTCCAGGTGTTTAGCTTTGCAGGGTATTTAGAATGTAGGTGTACCTCACCCCATGGCAGGGAACTTAACTGCTTACTGTAGTAGCATTAAGCGGCAAAGATGACGTAAGCCTCCTTGCAGACAGAGTTTGAAGGCTGTGTTGCTCAGTGGGTAGAACAGAAGCATTTGATCATAAGCAACGAAAAAAAATTAGTAGTGGAATGATCAGAGAATTGTCTTTTGAACCGGGGTCCTCTGGAAGGGCAGCCAGTGCTCTTAACCACTGAGCCATCTCTCCAACCTGAGATGTTCTTTTTTTTTTCTTTTTAAAGTTAATTAATTAAATGTATATGAGTACACTGTAGCTGTACTGATGGTTGTGAACCACCATGTGGTTGCTGGGGATTTTTGAATTCAGGACCTCTGCTTTACCCGGCCGGTCCCACTTGCTCCAGCCTCAAGATTTATTTATTATTATATCTAAGTACACTGTAGCTGTCTTCAGGCAGCACCAGAAGAGGGCGTCAGATCTCCTTCGGAAGAGCAGTCAGTGCTCTTACCCGCCGAGCCATCTCGCCAGCCTTCCTGTTCTCTTGTACATGGAGTTTATTTATTTATTTATTATTCACCATTACTTATAAAGTGAGAAGAAGCCGGGCGGTGATGGCACACACCTTTAATCCCAGCACTTGGGAGGCAGAGAGAGGTGGATTTCTGAGTTCAGGCCAGCCTGGTCTACAGAGTGAGTTCCAGGACAGCCAAGATCCTGTCTCGAAAAAACCAAAAAAAAAAAAAAAAAAAAAAAAAAAAACCAAAAACCTATAAAGTGAGAAGAAAGTGTTGTGTTGTTGAATTTTTTGTGTCCTAATGCAGAGCACACATAGCTCTCATTTTGTAATATGAGTGTCTGGCAGGATTATTTTGTAAACTATTTGTTTTCTTTTTGGTTTTTCGAGACAGGGTTTCTCTGTGTAGTTCTGGCTGGAACTC
>NW_022196891.1:76390783-76396335 GCF_008632895.1 Mastomys coucha | reverse complement strand
CAAAGAACTCACCATGTACACCAGGCTGGCTTCAAATTCAAAGATCCACCTGTCTCTGCCTCCTGAGTGCTGGGATTAAAGGCGTGTGCTACCATGTTCTGTTAACCTTTCTGTGATTTATTTATTTATTATATGTAAGTACACTGAAGCTGTCTTCAGACACTTTTTCATCTCAGGCCCCGCTTGCTCTGGCCCAAAGATTTATTTATTTATTATATGTAAGTACACTGCAGCTGTCTTCAGAAGAGAGTGTCAGATCTCATTATGGATGGTTATGAGCCATCATGTGGTTGGTGGGATATGAACTCAGGACTTTCTGAAGAGCAGTTAGTGCTCTTAAACCATGGAGCCATCTCTCCAGCCCCAACCTTTCTGTCTTTTGATTATTGTACAATTACGTAATAATGTTACTTTGTGACATTTAGGGGGTAGGGATAAAAATAAAACAAAGGAAATGATGGTTATGAGGTTCTATTTGCTTTTTTTTTTTAACTTTTGAATAGTGCTTTGGTTAGCACATTTTTAAGTGTAAGTCCATCTGTTTGTTTATTTTTAGAAAAGGTTTTCTTTTTTTTTGTTTTGCTTTTTTTTTTTGTTTGTTTGTTTGTTTGTTTTGAGACAGGATTTCTCTGTGTAGCCCTGGCTGTCCTGGAACTCATTCTGTAGACTAGGCTGGCCTCAAACTCAGAAATCCGCCTGCCTGCCTCTGCCTCCAGTGTGCTGGAATTAAAGGCGTGTGCCACCACTGCCCTTACCACCGCCTGGCGCACTCTGGCTTGTTGTTAGCTGTGTAGCTGAGGCTAGATGACTTCGCCTCCTGATCTTGCTTCTAACTCTCAAGTGCTGGAATTATAGGCATGTATTAGTGTGTCTGACACTCTTTTTGTTTGTTTCAAGACAGGATTTCTCTGTGTATTTCTGGCTGGCCTCAAACTCACAGAGATCTGCTTGCCTCTGCCTCCTGAGTGTTGGGCTTAAAGGTGTGTGCCACCACCGCCCGGCTTTTTTTTTTTTCTTTAATGGAGAAATTTGAATGTGTTTCCTAGTGTCTCTTGTTCTTCTCCTTTAAGGAATGACTTCTGGCTTCTCACGTAATGAGTGGAAAGGACAACGAAGAGACTGAGTCCATGGTTCTGAGGTAGCAGTTGCCTAGCAACTTAAAAGAAAGATGAACTTGTGACTTGCAGTCATGTATATTGTTTTCTCCTGCTGTAGTACACATTTTTAGTTTGCTGCTGATACAAAAGATTGATTGTAAAATGAGTCTTGTCTACTTTCAGCTTATTCTGGTTAAATGCAGCATGTGGGGTCTGGAGAAAGGGCTCAGAGATTAAGAGCACTTCTGGTCTTCCAGAGGACCCGGGGTTGATCGCGGGTGTCTTTGTCATCCGGCTCACAGTCACTTGTAATTCCAGCTCCAAGGGTCTGAGTCTGCCTTCTGCTCTCTGCAGGTATCTGTTCACACAAGACACAGGTACACACAGGGACACATCAGAGAAAATGTGATCACACAAGACCCATGTACACATAGATACACCCAAATGAAAACATAGAAATCACCCTTCAGATGGCTTCACTGAATCATCTTGCATGTCTAAGTCTTCTTACTGTGCTACTGACCGAAGTCTAACCACCTTACTATTCTAGCTTACAAGGCATGGGCAGGTGGGAGTTGTTTGTGCTGTATTTGGCCAGTATTTGGGGGATAGTTTAGACAGGGCCATGTTGCCTGCTGCTTCTCTATCAGTACCGCCATGGACAAACTGTAGTTCCTTCTCTGAGTGCATTCTCTGAGCATTTCAGGTGTCATTAAGGGTCCGAACTTTGTGCCTCTTAGGAGGGAAGTGGGACTTGGAAGTTTGAAGGTCTTTCTGCCTTTGTGGATTGTGAAAAGAAGTGGGCAAATGTCGGGAGAGTGTTATGGGAGTTATATACTCTTGAGTGGTCTCGTCTGGCCAACGTTTCGTGGTTATGGGGGGGTTGTTAAATGGACCGAGGGACAGGTAATCATGGTACAGTTTGGTTCTTCATCTCTATACCTTCTCCTCTTTATTTGGGATATCTTCTCTTTTTATTGTAGTGCTGGGGATAGAACCCTGGGCTTTACACGTACTAGCCAAGTACCCTACCACCAAGCCACATGAGAAGAGAAACCTCCGCTGGCTGTAGCCCAGCAGTGGTAGAAGGCAGTGGCTACACCGGGAGGCGGGTGTGTGTGTGTGTGGGGGGGGGCAAGGGAGTCTGAAATGCTGTCAGTGAGGTAGATGGAGGAGGTCAGTGACCAAGGGAAGAGAGGGCATCAGGACAAGGGATTGTGTGATGGTGGATCCTTAAGTCGGGACTGTGGACCGTGGATGGGAGCAGAGTGACGTCCCAAAAGACGAGATGGCACCAGTCCAGCAAAGGGACTCGGTTACTCTGTGCTGCAGAGAATGTGAGGAGAGAGAAAGATGCCAGCATCTAGGGTGGTGTTGGCACACTGCATCCAGGGTGTCTCCAAAGGCGTTGGGGGAGAAAACCTTCAAAGCAGACCACTCAGACCAGTGTGGTAAGGAGCTACGCTAAGAATCTGAATGTTGAGCTGGGCGGTGGTGGCCCACGCCTTTAATCCCAGTACTTGGGAGGCAGAGGCAGGCGGATTTCTGAGTTCGAGGCCAGCCTGGTCTACAGAGTGAGTTCCAGAACAGCCAGGGCTATACAGAGAAACCCTGTCTCAAAAAACAATAAACAAAAAAAACCAAAAAACAAAAAAGGAATCTGAATGTTAACTGGGAAAAACATTGATTTTGTTGTATGATACATTTTAAATTTCCTGGCTCTTTATTAGGAAGGATGTCTAAGAGAAAGATGTGTCCGAGAAGAAACCACATCATATTCAGGAGATTGGAGAACACAAGGTCGTCATGTTTTAGTTGAAATGTGTGTGTCTAGGCCACAGTTGCAGTGCAGGACCTGGGTTTAGTTAGATGGTAAAGTCTTTCTGGACCTAGCGTGGAGGCAGGGGGAATCAGCTCCATGTGGTGTGGGAGCCGGCAGCAGCCGTGATTAAAAGTGCAGTAGCACACGCCTTTAATCCCAGCATTCTGGAGACAGAGGCAGGTAGATCTCTGAGTATGAGGCTAGCCTGGTCTAGGTAGCACATTCTAAGCCAGCCATAGAGAGACCCCATGAGTTCTAGAAACAAACTATATCATATTCACGAGGTAGATTACAGAAAACAAACACCACAAAACAGAACACTGAAGCGAGCATTTCTTTCATTGCCAGAGTAATGGCTCAGCAGCTAAGGGTGCTGGCTGCTCCTCCAGAGAATCCAGGTTTGATTCTCAGCTCCCACGAGACAGCTGGCAACTGCCCGTAACTCCAGGCCCAGGGACTCTAATACCACCTTGGCTTCCGCAGGCACTCAGCGTGTGCCTGTGATGTACAGACATATGTGTAGGCAACCTCCTGCCCCCCCCCCCACATAAATACATTTAATGTGATATATAGACAGACGTTCAGGCAACTCCTTCCCCACCTGCCACATTTTTAAAAAGGTGTGAGACAGCCAAGGAAGTGGTTGCTAAATGACTCAGACTTAGTAGGTTCAAAATAGTTTTCTAGGAAAGAAGGGGGAATTGCCTGCTGAAACGTGGGCTTGATGTGAAGTGTGGTGGGACCAGTTAAAACCTGTTTTTGTGTAACCTCTGAACACTTCCTAGCTAGTGTTTTCTGTCCCGCCGCAGAAGGCAGCTGCTGGCTGTGAATGTTGGATTGACCCAGACGTTGGGTGGTGATGATGAATGTAGAGAGAGCGGAAGGACCTTGAGGCTGTAGGTAAGAGGGCACTCGGTGGTAGATTATAGCCTCTAAGCTGGGGTGAGGTCGTAAGGAAAGGGGTGGGCTGTGAATGTGGTGGGTTGTGAGTGTGGTGGAGTTACATAGCTAAAGGTCTTCTCAGTTGTTTAGGACAGACAGGGCCTCATGTCACCCAGATGGGACTGAACTGTATAGCCAAGAATGGTATTTGACTTCTGGTCTTCCTCCCTCTACCTTCTACCTTCTTAGTACTGGGATTATAGGTATGTGCCACTGTGTATGGATAAAGGCCTTTTAATTTTATATATACATAATTTTATATAAATATATATAATTTATATAAATATGTTTATATAATTTATATATAAAATATATAATATATAATTTATATTATATACATATATTATGCATACATATTATATATAAAATTTTATATAAATATATATATTTATTTAGTGTGTGTGTGTGTGTGTGTGTGTGTGTTTATGGGTGTGCGTGCACGTGTGTGGTGTGGATGCCTGAAGACAGCTCTGAGTGGCACTGTCTCAGGCACTGGTTGATATTTTATTTTATTTTATTTTATTTTATTTAGAGACAGGGTCTCTTACAGGCCTGGGACTTACCAAGTAGACTAGGCTGTCTAGCTGCTTCTCTTGCTCTGAGATAACAGGAATGTGCATCGCACCTGCCTTCTTTTTTAGGTAGGCCCTCAGGGATTGAACTTGGCTCTTTGCACTTGCATGGCAGGCAGTTAACTAATTAAGCTACTCAGCCCAGACTCGTCTGGAACTCCAGGTATCCTGTAGCTGGCCTTGAACTCACCTGCCTCATCTTCCCCAGGGCTGTGATTGCAGGAGTCAGCCACAACAGCCCTCTCTTCCCTTTTTTGTTCGGTTGCTATGAAGAGGCACCAAGAGCAAGGTAACTCATGAAAGGAAGCCATTGGTTGGAGTTTGCTTACAGTTTCAGAGGGCTAGTCTGTTATCATGGGGAGAAGCAGATAGGTATGGCACTGTAGCTGTAGCCGAGAGGTTTAAATCCTGGTCTATGGGCAGCAGGCCAAGGAGAGGGTGGGGAAGGGAAGGAACAGTGAGGGGAGGGGAGGGGGGCTATGAGACAGATGGAGACAGACAAAGTCCATCCCCAGTGACACACCTCCTCCAACGGGGCCACTCCTAATTCTCCACCAATAGCTCATCATCCTGAGGCTAAGTGTGCAAATGTATGAGCCCTTGGAGCTGGAGGGCAGGTATTCTCACTCAAACCACCATACTTTCTTCATTGAAGGTTTTGATATTGGCAGTTACAAGTGGTCACAGAATGAGTTGACTGGGAAGTGTTACCTGTTTAGCACTATATGTCTTAGGGGCATGCATAAAAGTTAGAGGAAAACAATTTTTGAAATGATCACAAATCTGAGAGATGGAGGTGTTGGGTGAATTTTCTAAATTACCAAGAAAGGTAGGTATTGTAATGAATTGTTTACAGAGGTAAATTCTCACCCTGGCTTCCTACCCCTAGTGGAAATCGTGAAGCCGGGTGCCCCTGACTCCTAATGTGTAAAAGGCATGGGGAGGTGGTATGCAATGATTGCTCATTGGTTGAGATCACGTTGCTCCTGGAGAGGACCTGGGTTTGGTTCCCAGACCTATGCAGTAGCTTGCAACTCCTTTTAATTTCACTTCCAGGGTCTCTGACTCTCTTCACCAGGTACAATCCATACTTGCGTGGAAAACTACTGAGAAATAAAA
>NW_022196891.1:76383194-76390513 GCF_008632895.1 Mastomys coucha | reverse complement strand
GAGAGAGAGAGAGAGAGAGAGAGAGAGAGAGAGAGAGAGGTTACGGGAATATGTTTCAGTTTTAAATCCCAGGTGTGGGATATAGGGCTGCTTACAATTGTCCACAGCAGGTGACTATGATTTGCCTCATGCTCTAGCAGGGGAGTGATTTTTGCCAGCTGAAGATAGTTTGGAATTCTGGGAACTCTTGAGAGGGTATTCCAGAGCCCCAAGAGAGGCAGCTGCTGTTGAGAAAACTTAAAAAAAAATCTAAAATTTATTTTAAAAGAAACATCATTTGAGTTTTATATAGTAGCTAATTTTGTGAAGTTTGTTAGTGCCCAGTTACTGAAGTTGTATAAACTCCTTTTGTATAAGGAGGCCCTGAAGGTAGAGGGACTGGTGGAATCATTTCACGGGCTATGCCTGTAGAGCTGTTTTGAAGCCATGGCTTGGGTCATCCTTGTAATGGCTGATGTGTTTATCTGGGGGTCAAAGACCTGTGAAGGAGTGAGGCAGAGTGACTGGTGATTAGTGGGTGCACATGAATGACCCCCTGGGCGTCCTTGCAGGTGGCAGTCATAATTCCTGTTGTTTTGCTTATTTTCTTTAGCAAGGAGATTTGGGATAGGGCTCTGAGCCTGGAAACATTTGATCCATGTGAATGCTTCAGCAGAGGACGTTCTTGGCCCGTGTGAATGCCACTGCTGAGGACATTGTTATCAGACAGGAGGACCTGCTCTGCACACGGCAGTAAGCTGTTCTACGTTTCCAGACTGCTTGATGCTTGCTCAGAGTGCTCAAGACAAGAAGGACACGGGACAGGGGTAGAGGATGGTTGGTGCTTGGCAATCAGTGCACTTCAGACTTCTCCAGTAGTAATTAATTAACCGGTTTTCCCAAATGGTGAGACCTCCAGGACCAGCCAGCTCCCTGGTGTCAGTTGGTATTTCTTCACACTGCCGTGGAGACGTCAGACATCTTCCCATTGCGCCGCTGCCCGCTGATGTGCACTGTGCTGCTTTGTGGCGTTCTTGTTCTCCTCTGACTTTCATGGGGTGGCGGTAGCCAGCTAATGCCGGTGGTGATGACTGCTCTTCGTGTGTGCTGTCCTTTGGCACAGCCTCTTCGAAATGCTGAAAAATTTATTAAAGCAGATTCAGTAGGAAGATTTTTTTAAAAAGCTGCTCAGAACAGTGGCGAGTCTGTTTGTTTTTGAGATAAAGTCTGTGGCCCAAGCTGTCTTGGAAATCACCATGTGGTCAAGCATGACTTTGAACTACTGATCCTGCTTCCACCTCCCGAGTACTGGAACACAGTAATACAGGCCCGTACCACCATATCTGGTGTAAGAGGTTTTGTGTATGTGGAACTTACCTATTCACATTTACAGCATCAAGAAATAAAAACTGCTATATTGCAAAGCAGTTATTTAAACATACTAATTTGAAGTAAAGTTTTCAATTATTTAATTTTGTTTTTTTTTAAAGATTTATTTATTTTTTTATGTGTATGATTACATGAGTACACTGTAGCTGTACAGATGGCCGTGTGGCTGCTGAGAATTGAACTCAGGACCTCTGCTGGCCCTGCTCGCTCCAGCCCCATTCACTGTAGCTGTCTTCAGATGCACCAGAAGAGGGCATCAGATCTCATTACAGATGGTTGTGAGCCACCATGTGGTTGCTGGGATCAGGACTCAAGACCTTTGGAAGAGCAGTCAGTGCTCTAACCCGCTGAGCCATCTCTCCAGCCCCTTAATTTTGGTTTCTTGAAGGAGGGTTTTATGTGGTCCAGGTGGTCTTCTAACTCCTAGGTAGCTGAGGAGAGCTTTGAACTCAGATCCTACTGCCCCCACTTTCCAAGTTCTTGGGTAACAGATGCATGCTACGGTGCTTAGATTACAAACTATGTTTTCTTGTGGTTAGAGGGATGGCTCTGTACTGATGAGTTTTTGCTCCTCTTGGAGAGACCCAGTACCCAAATGGGATAACACACAACTGCCTGTAATGCTGTCTCTAGGTGACCCAGAGCTGCTTTCTGGCTGCTGTGTGCATGTGCACACATGGACACATACACCCATGCAGCCACCAATGCATAAATAAAAATAAAAGGTGTTTTCATAAAGAAACACAAACTGTCTTTTTTCTCTTGTTTTGTGTTTTTTGAGATCGGATCTCTTGACAAAGCCTTCGGTGTCTTGGACCTCACTCTGTAGAGCAGGCTAGCTTCAAACTCATAGAGATCTGTCTGCCTCTTCCTCCTGAGTGCTAGGATTGAAGGTGTGGGCTATCACACCTGTCAATTTATATTTTCTGAGCCATAAGAACTTAAGTGAGTGCGGGAGTTACCAAGACAGGATTTCTGAAGTCCTTCTCGCTGAGACCCTGTCCTGAAAGGAAGAAAACCCAGGCAGAGTGGATAACATTAATATGGGGCGGTGCCAGGGGAGGGGGAAAGGTTTGAGTAGGAAGATGGTGAATCCTGTAGGTTTGAGTTAGATGCTAGTCCCTCCCTGTGTGGGAACCTGGCGGGGAGGGCGGTAAGGGAAACAGATGAGGAAGACTGAGCAACTAATGAAGAAACAACAACAATGAAACAGAGTTAAAGGACCCAGGAGACACCAGGGAAAGGCGAAGCTGGGCTGGGTGGCATGTGACTTTTATTCTATCTCTTGGGGAGGCCGAGCTACGGGGCAGAACTCTCACCCATCAAACTCCACCTACCACCCTACCTACCTATCATAAAATTAAAAACTTGGGCTGATGAGGTGGCTCAGCCGTGGTTGCTCCTCCAGAGGATCTGGGTTCCATTCCTAGCAACACCCTGGTGGCTCGTAACCCCTCATAAAGGGGTCCGATGCCCTCTTCTGGCATGCAAGTGTACCTGCAGACCGCACTCATTAAAAAAAAAGAAGAATAAAAAACTGCCGGCTATTTAATCCCAGCACTTGGGATGCAGATGCAGGTGTCTATCTGAGTTGGAGTCAGATGGCTAGGGCTATCGTTGGACTGCATCTCTAAAATAAATAAACACCATAAAAATGGACAGAAAGATTTGAAACAGGAAAAACCTTGAGTGATGAAAGCTGTCCTTCTTGACAAAAAGTTATCCTTCTCAGAGGGCCTGATTATGTAATGATAGTGTAGCATTTTGCTAGGCAGGTTAGACTGGTGTGTTTGGATTATGGGATACTGTTTCACGGTTAAGAATGCGGCAGATCTGCTTGGGCAGATGTGGCTGACACCCTACTGATGTTGTGGAACAGTATGTGTGTGTGTTTGTGTGTGTCTGTGTGTGTCTGTGTGTGTGTGTGGAATAAAATGTCTGAAGCTCAGAGGGTAGCCCAGGGATAGAGTTCAGCACACACAAGGCTCAGTGTCCAGCACTAATGAAAGATGTAGCAAAATCTGCATGTTTTTGACTTGTACTTGTGTGTTTAGAACGGGCCTTGAAGGCACAGCAGAACTCTAATATCATTATTTTTCAAAAGTAATCCCTTCAGAGGGCTTGGAAGATATCCTTTTGCACTTTTGTGTTTTAAGGCATTTGTCACTTTCTGTAATCGGCCATTTAAATAAACTTAGAGAAAGCTGGGTGTGTGTGTGTGAGTGTTTGTTGCTGGTGGTAATAAGTGAACCCACGGCCTCATGCATGCCAGGCAAGCACTTTGCCACTGAGCCACAGCCCAGCCCTGGGGATGGGGATTCAGTCTGTAGTCTGGATGGACTTTCTGAAGTCAGATGCACTAGTACCTGACAAGGTCCTCTGATACTCACTATGTATTCTAAGCCGGCCTTGAACATGAAACAGTCTTTCCCCCTCAACCTCTTGAGTTCTGGGGTTATAGATGTGAGGCCCCACCCTAGCTCAGCTAAGTCTGGAGCAAGCGGTTATGTTTTAGATTTTTAATTTATTTTGTTTTAAGTTTTGAGACCAGATTTCATGTAGTTCAAGGTTAGCCTCAAACCCTCTAGCGAAGGATGTTCTTGACCTGACCCTCCAGCTTCTTCCTGCAGCTCCACATTGCTGGGCTCTCAGGCCTGCGTCACCAAGGGCTTGGGACTGCCAGTTCTTCTGGATTAAACCTTCAGGCTCCACAGGTATTATGCTGGTTAGGCAGGTGTGTCTCTGATGTTCAAGGCCAGCCTGGTTTACAGAGTGAGTTTCAGGACAGCCAGGGCTACCCAGACAAACCCTGTGTCTCTGGATGGATTGATGGAGTGGGGGAAAGACCAGCATCACTGAGGTGAAATCTTCTGAGGGGTGTTTCCTCAGAGTCAGCACCCAGAAGCTGGGTTCCAGAGGTCGCCTAGGTTGTACCTCATGCTCACAGCTGAAGTTGGTGCTGTAAGAGTCAACTGGGGCAGGCGGTGGTGGCACACGCCTTTAATCCCAGCACTTGGGAGGCAGAGGCAGGCGGATTTTTGAGTTCGAGGCTAGCCTGGTCTACAGAGTGAGTTCCAGGACAGCCAGGGCTACACAGAGAAACCCTGTCTCGAAAAACAAAACAAACAAACAAACAAAAAGACTCAACTGGATAGAACTGTTTTTTAAGATATGAAGGGGTCGTGGAGAGCAGCTGAGGCCTGGCACTGTGTCACAGTGCTGAAGTCCCCGAAGCGAGCTCAGGGGAGGCTATTGTGAAAGTGCAGCCCAGTTGCAGCAGAAGACCCAGGATTTTGGAGATGCCAGTTCTGTGGACTACCTGCCAAGGACAGCAGCAGCCATAGAGTGGAGCTTGCCTGCGCTTAGGAGACAGCCGTGTGTGCTGCAGAGGATGGAGCTGGAGAAATGACCCAGGTCCTTTGGAGGAGCTCAGACACTGAGTTATTTATGTAATTGGAGTTTGTGTTCACTTTGTTCAGGTTGTGACTGTGTCTTGGTTCTTCCCTCCTGAAGGAAGAAACTGTTTAATTTACTTTTGATTTTACAGGAGCCCACAATTGAGAGACTTTAAGCTTGAGGGAGATTTTGTAGTTTTATAAAGGTTTTGATTTTTTTTTTCTTTTTTTGGTTTTTTCTTTTGATTCTGGTGGGGATGGAATCAGAGTTGGTGTGCGCAGGAAAGTACTCTACCCTGGAGCACCACCCACAGTCTGTCAGGCTCCTCCTTAGGATTCACACGTTTGATCTTTGGCATCTTCTGAGGAGTATGGGCATATGTGTAGAAGCACTGGGGTGTGGGGAGGGTGGTGTCTGAGGAGGGCTGCCCAGCACCTGCCCACAGGAGGCTCTTGTAGGTTTTACAGGGAAAGGGAAGGCAACTTCCTCAGAGAACACACACTGAGAAATTTAAGGGTGCAGAATGCAAATGTTCACACCCTAAATTACTGTCAATTCCCTATGATTATAGATGAGTTAGCTGGAAACTCATTGTGTTTTTAATTCAGTTCTTGATGCTCCAGGTGATGGCCTGTGGGTCATCAGTATCAGCAGCAGGGAGCTTGTCAGCCGTGTTCCATTTCAGGTTCTAACATACACTGACTCCAAATATACATGGTCTGCATGTGGTTTCCACATGGCCACGTAACCTGTTTGCACACTAAACGAAGGTGAGCTGATTTCTGCACCTTTAAAGTTCTTAGCAACCTAGTTATCTGCTTTCTCTTGGAATATTTAAAGACTATGATTTGATTTTTATACATAACTTACATACCGCACATCTAAAGTTTGTGCACATCAAATTTTAGATGACTGCCCATTGCCATCTTAATTTTAATAGAGGCAGAGCTCCCTCTGGTGGACAATGGCAGGAAAAGCACACAAACACTTTTCAGAAAAGCCATTTCCGTTTTTCAGCTGTTAAAATGTATTAACTGAGCCTGGCATGGTGGCTCACTCCTGCGTTCCCAGCTCTTGGGATGCCGAGGCAGAACGATTGCTGAAAGTATGTGCCCCCCCCAACAAAAGAAAAACAATAGCTGCCCTCCCAACTTATTAAGTGGGTCTAAACTTGGGTAGAGCAGTTGGTTAGCATGGATCCTTGGATTCAGTCCCCGGCACCATACACACACAAGAAAGGTCCATAATTTAAAACAAAACAAAACAAAACAAAAAACCCAAAAGAATCTCCAAACCCCAAAACAAACAAACAAAAAAACCCCACTTCACTCTAAGGAAAGAACATGGTGGGTTTTGTGGTAAAGGAGGCCACAAGAAATGTTTAATAGTCCATCGTATTTGAAGCTGGTACGATCTGGGGGTAAATAATTTTTCTTGCCTATCTCTTTACTGTGAAATTTATCTCTGTGAAACTTTTTTTTTCCTCTCTCTTTTCCCCTCCACTTTGTGTGTTTGGGGGATTGATCTTAGGTAATGAGGCAGGTAGCAAGTGCCATTCGTTACCATCGGGCCATCCTGCCACTCTCTTGGTGTTTTGTTTTTTTTTTTAGGATTTATTTATTTATTATATGTAAGTACACTGTAGCTGTCTTCAGACACATCAGAAGAGAGCATCAGATCTCATTATGGATGGTTGTGAGCCACCATGTGGTTGCTGGGATTTGAACTCAGGACTTTCGGAAGAGCAGTCAGTGCTCTTACCCACTGAGCCATCTCCACCCCCTGCCCCCCCCCTTTTTGAGATAGGGTTTTACTATGTAGGCATTTTATTTCTTTCATTCATTTATTTATTTTTCTTTTAAAAATACATTTATTATTTCTTTAATTGTATGAATTAGTTTTCTCTTACTGAGACAAACCACCATGACCAAGGCAACTTATAGAAGGAAGAGTTGAAGGATTGTTTGGGAGTCATGGTTCCAGAGTGACCAGGCACCATCATGACAGGGAGTATGGCAGTAGGCGAACAGTTTTGGTGCTAGAGCAGCAGCTGAGAGCTCTCATCCTGATCCACAAACAGGATCAAAGCTCACCCCCATTGGCACATATCTTCCAAAAAGGCCACAGGTTTTTTTTTTTTTTAAATGATCTGTTTATTTTATGTGTATGAGTACAAGGGCATTGGATTCCATTACAGATGGTTGTGAGCAACTATGTGGTTGCTGGGAATTGAACTCAGGACCTCTGGAATTAACCCCTGAGCCATCTCTCCAGCCCGAGGCCACACCTCTTTTTTTTTTTTATTTTAGATTTATTTATTATATATAAGTACACTGTAGCTGTCTTCCTGTCTTCAGATAGCTCCAGAAGAGGGCGTCGGATGGTTGTGAGCCACCATGTGGTTGCTAGGATCTGAACTCAGGACCTTCAGAGGAGCAGTCGGTGCTCTTAACTGCTAAGCCATCTCACCAGCCTGAGGCCACACTTGATAATCTTTCCCAAATGATGGTTCCACCAACTGGGGATGGAATCTTCAAGCATATGAGTCTATAGAA
>NW_022196891.1:76372283-76382599 GCF_008632895.1 Mastomys coucha | reverse complement strand
GTAGCGCTTGTGGAGGTCAGAAGACCACTTACCGAAGTTCGCTGTCTTATACAATGTATGTGTCTTGTGTGTGTATGTGTATGTGTGTGTGTATGTGTATGTGTGTGTGTATGTATATGTGTATGTGTGTGTGTGTGTGTGTGTGTGTGTGTGTAGCGCTTGTGGAGGTCAGAAGACCACTTACCGAAGTTCGCTGTCTTATACAATGTATGTGTCTTGTCTCAAACTCAGGACCTCCGGGTTAGTGGCAGGATCCTTTTTCCCTTTGCGCCATCTTGCCAGATCTGCTTTAGTTTTTCCGAACAGGGCCCAAGCTGGCCTCGGCTCACTCTGTAGATGAGGACGCTGTCCCCATCTTCCTGCCTCCACCTCCCGACTGCTGGGACGGCAGACTTGCAGCACCAGGTGGCTTTCATAAAATTTTTTGAGTAGAAGTGAGAGATGCGCAAATAGCAGATTAGTGCAGATTTGTATGAATGTTGTCATCTGAAAGATGTGTAGAGCCTGCAGATCAGTCCATCAAGGTCACTTAACGTTGGCTTTGAAGTGTAGGAGGTGGGGCTAGGAGAGGGGCGGGGCTAGTGGATGGGCCAACAGCAAGGTCTAAGAGTTCACCAGGTGTCTGGATTAGATGGAGATGAAGACAAGAACTGCAGCCTGGTGTGGAGGTGAGATTACCAGGTAGCAGTTTAGGAGCAGAAAGAGCTCTGTTGCGGACCACTCCTGTGGAGACGGAGGCACCAGAAGCCTTTGCAAAAGCTGGTGGTCTCCTCCCTCCGGGTTTATTTACCTAATTTTTGCCACAGATGAATCAGGTACATGATTTAATCTGAGTCTTCATTTTTTGAGATGAGGAAATAAGGATATTTGAAATGGAGGGGTCAATGATTTCTGACACTAAAACCAAAAAAAGAAAAGAAAAAAGTTCTATAGCCTCCTCCCCAGTAAAGGCAGGCATGTGCCCTCCCAGCCATGTGGAAGTGTAAGCTGAATAAACCCTTTCCTCCCCAACTTGCATCTTGGTCATGATGTTTGTGCAGGAATAGAAACCCCGACTAAGACAGGTACATAGCGAGATATGACTATGTTTCTATAGAGTTATGGTCTCTGTTACTTGGTAAATATAGTGACTATTTCGTCTTAAATATTTTATTTTAAAAATTATGTGTGTGTGTGTATTAGTCAGGGTTCTCTCGTGTTACAGAATTTATGGAATGTCTTTATATATTAATGGAACTTACCGTGATGACTTACAGTCTGTAGTCCAACTAACCCAACAATGGGCAGCTGGGAATGGGAAGTCCAAGAATCTAGTAGTTGCTCAGTTCCACGAGGCTGGTTTGAGCTGGTCTTCTATAAAAGTAGGTTCCAACAGATATGCAGGCAAGTAAGTGCAAGCATGCAAAGAAGAGTGAAGTCTTCTTCCATGTCCTTATGTAGGTCTCCAGCAGGTGTTACCCAGATTAAAGGTGTGTACCACCATGCCTGGATCTAGGACTTGCTTTGTCCCAGGCTGATTTTAAACTCAGAAATCTGCTTTCCTCAGTATCCTGGGATTACAGGCATATACTACCTCTCCCGGGCCTAAAGTTTTTCATGGCCACTGTACCTCAAGATCTCCATGCCAAGGTCCAGGTCAGAAACTTGTGTCTTCCACCCTCAAGATCTGGATCACAGATGAGCCCTCCAGTTCTTGATTGTAGTTCATTCCAGATAGAGTCAAACTGACAACCAGGAGTAGCCAGTACAGTGTGTATGCATGTGTGTGCAAGTGCCCTGAAAAGACTGAAGAGGGCATTGGATACCCTGGAACTGGAGCCATCGGTGCTTGTGAGCCTCCTGACAGGGGTGTGGGAACTGAACTCTTCTGCATGAGCTGCTAGTGTTCATCCTGCTGGACCGCCTCTAACCCACTTTGTCTCTTTTGTAACCTTGGAAGTATCTGAGCATTGTTGTAAACTTGGCTCAACCCAGAGAACACAGATTGACAATAGATGGTTGCAATAACATGAGGTTTATTGATCCACTTGGGGTTGCCCACCCTCACAGGGAGGGTCGACCCCGAACTCAGAAAACATACATCTTTTATTCTTTACAGAGGGCAGATTACAAGGCTAGCTGGCTTACTCTGGTTGGTGGAACACAGGACAAAGGATCTCATCAGGCATTGGTTGGCTTGCTCAGGGGGCTGTTCTTGGCTTAGTCAGCCAACTTCTCTATCCAGCTCTGCACCTGGCCTTGAAAAGTCCCTGGGAAGGGGCTGAGTAACTAGGTGGTAGGGGGGATCGTCATCAGCAAGGTCAGGGTGACAGTTTGTGGTCTTTTTTGAAATTCACCACAGGGAGGGGTTGGGGAGGTTCTTTTGAGAATTGCTAATCTTGTTTTCGTGGACCTTAACGTCATTGCGACCACCACTTATTTTTGTTTTGGCCTTGCTTAGCTTAGTCAGAATGGTCTGGTCATTCTGTCTCAACATTCTGACCACCAGAACTTTGTTTTTTACGACATGTCCTTGGGTATCTCTGAAACACAGCTTCTCAGTGTCTGAAGCTGCCGCTTACAGGAGCTGGAATATGGCTCTCTTATTCTACTGTGAAACTTTATTTCTACATTCCCAGGACTCTGTTTTTCACTTTATTACTTCAGCATCGGTTGCTTTGAGATCACCCTCTCCCTCATCTCTCTGCCTTTCTACCCTGAGCTGTCTCTCTCTCTCTCTCTCTCTCCCTCTCCCTCCCTCTCTCTCTCTCTCTCTCTCTCTCTCTCTCTCTCTCTCTCTCTCTCTCTGCCTTTCTGCCCTGATGCCTCTCCCTCCTCACTGCCTCTCCTTCGTCCTCCAGGCTCCAGCCATGGCCACTGTCTCACAGCCACTGACAGGACTCACTTGCTGTGAATTGGAACTAGTCCTTAAATGCTTAGGCTACTTAATAAATCAAAACCTTTGAAGGTGGGACCCAGACATTGTCATTTTCAGTTAATTGCCTACTCAATATTTTCCTCTCTTATTCAGTCTGTAAATAAAGAATGCATTTAACTGGACAGATTCTAAGTTCATAGCATTTCGCTTGGGGGCTGTCCACTCTCCCAAGTGGTGTATGAATGAGTCTCTCCTCTGTCTCTTTCTCTCTCCCTCCCTCTCCCCGACTCGGGGCACATCTGTGGGACAGTACAGATGTAGAGGTCAAAGACAACTTCTGAGAGAGTGTATTCTCCTTCCACTGATCTGGAGCTTGAACCCAGGATGTCAGGGTTTTGCCACAAGCTCATTTATCCCTTAAGACGTCTTGCTGGCCCGTCTCCGCCTGATTTTACTCAACTTTGGAAATTGTTTTACTTATTTGTTTATTCCTTTGTTTATGTGTGCATGCACATGACAGCATACATGCTAGTGTCTGAGGAATGTTCATGGGAGTTGGTG
The DNA here is from genome assembly GCF_008632895.1 of Mastomys coucha. Taxonomy (NCBI): domain Eukaryota; kingdom Metazoa; phylum Chordata; class Mammalia; order Rodentia; family Muridae; genus Mastomys; species Mastomys coucha. The sequence goes on along the minus strand of NW_022196891.1, from coordinate 76,379,181 downwards.
GATTCTAGGGAACCAAACTCAGGTAATCTGGCTTGCTGGAAAGTGCCCGTACCTGCTGAGCCATCTGGCCAGCACCCTCTCTCACTCTGCAGCTCCCCTGGGATCCTTCTCTGTGTTGTGTCCAGTGTCGGAATTACAGGTGTGCTGCCCTCTTGGCTTTTCCGTGATCCTGGGAAGGAATTCTCATGTTTGCCAAGCAAACACTTTATTATCTGAGCCACCTCAGGCCAGGCCCCCCCCAATCCCCATTGTGCTCTCTCTAAGCTGGGAATGCCATACACAGCCTTCATTTCCTTACCACTGCCCTAAAAGGAACTCTCATCCTGGCCCAAGTCCTCTGTGCAGACCACACAGGAACACAGTTATAGTTGAACCAAAGTGAGAGTCCAGCTTGTGGCAGGAGAGAATCCACAGAGCAGAGGCAGTCTGAGACGGCTCAGGATATGGTAGATATTTTAGGGGTTCATTCTGGGAACTGCCTTGTGTTAGGTGGTCTTGAGAGGCTTAAAAAAAAAGGGGGTTTTGGCTTGGGTTAGGTGTGATCAAGAAATGACAGGGATGATTTGATATCTTGGTGTGGGGTTAAACCTCCGACTGGTAAAGGGACAGCAGTCACAAACTGGTTCTGATGGGACAGACCGATTGTTCTTGCGCTTTGGCCAGCCTTCACATTTTTGTCTATGTCCAGACATGGTTGCAGTGTGGACTTGCCTGAGACCAGTGTGCGAGTGTTTTGGTTCAACTGAAGGATGCCATAGCCTCCACCTCAGGGCATGGGAGGCACACTCACTCACTACCTGGCGACATCAGTCCTGTTTCTACAAGTTATTGTCAGCTCTCGCCAGAGCTGCTTTTCAGTTATTATCCGTCTATCTACAGAGCCACCCAATGACGGCATATTCTGCCAAGCACTACCATGTCCTTAAATATCCTTTTATGATGGAGTCTCACCTCATGAAACACAGATAGTGGTCCCGGGCTCAGCCACATGTCTCTCATAGGCCTTGTTTCCGTCAGTTTGCTCAGTGCCTTCCAACCTATCGGTCTTCTTCTGCTTGGGCTTCCCTTGTGTTCCCTGCTCAACTGGATACATACCTTAGGCTGAGCAGCCTGCCTGTTGACCGTTGTTTCCATCAGAGTTGGGCCCTGGCCTTGTTTCCTAGTCTGTCGTTGCTTCCAAAATGTGAACGTCTGTCATGAGCTGGGTCCCTCCTGCCGCGGTGCTGTCCCATCACCTGGACAGTCAGGTGTTTGCCACAGAGATGAGGAGAGACTAATGGCAGACATTGCAAGGCCATGCTCCTTATTTGCTCTCTGCCTTTGGCCTCCTGTGGTAGAGTCATTGTCTTATCTCTCTGTGTATTTCCAGAGGTTCAGACTCAGTAAAACGCCTCAGTGGCCGAAGTTGGCAGTTTCCTAGAGAACTCTTCGCAGCTAGATGCTTCGACGCTTCCCTGCCTTCATGTTTCCGACTTCTCTCGATCTATTGCTGGGGTTGATGAGACGGCTGAGTGGATAAAGGGGTTGCTGCCAAGCCTTTTGACCCGAGTTCAATCCCAGGACCCACAAGGTGGAAGAAGAGAACAGACTCTCCCACAAGTTGTCCTCTGACTTCCACATAAGCGGTGAGATAGATAAAAATGAAGAATAGCCACAACGTGCGGCTCACAGGCTCTGCTGTTTCTCCTAAGCTGACCCAGGGGTTTTACAGCAAGTCTCATTTCTCCTGTCTCGGCTTTGTTTCTCAGCCAAAGTTCTCGAATTTGACCTCTGTCACACTGGGCGATGGTCAAGTCTCTCTTTTGTTTCAGTAGGGATATTCAGGTCCTGCCAACAAGTAGTTTTATAAGTCTGTTTTAAAACTCCCAGGCCTATTTTGAATGCTATTATTCATGTAATGACGACCTTCAATGATTAATTTTTACAGTCACAGATCAAATAAGTGGATTTGATTTTAATTTGTAACCTAGCTTTTAATGAGTAGACTTTAATGAGCAAGGTGCTTGCGGGAGATAGAGTCCTTGCCAGGCCAGGGAACCATTTGGCTGCGTTGTCTAGGGAATGTTAAATGATAGGCGAATGATAGCACTGCTTTTATGCCCTGTTGAGCCTCCCGGAAGTACTTCTTGTAGGTAAGGCATTTCCTGTTCTTTACCTTGTTCTTTCTGGGAACAGATTCTTCAGCTGTCCCACATTTGTTGATAATTGCTTCTTCTCCTTTCTCATGGCTGTGTATTTTATCTTCCATTGCACATTGTATGCTTCCTTATTTCAAAGGATTCATTTGTTCATTTTGGTTTTTCGAGACAGGGTTTCTCTGTGTAGCCCTGGCTGTCCTGGAACTTGCTCTATAGACCAGGCTGGCCTCGAACTCAGAGATCTGTCTGCTTCTGCCTCCTGAGTGCTGGGATTAAAGGCGTGCGCCACCATTATCTGGCAAAGTTTTTAAGATTTACTTATTTTGTTATTTTTTTTGTTTTGTTTTGTCTTGTTTTCGAGATAGGGTTTCTCTGTGTAGGCCTGGCTGTCCTAGGTCTCACCAGGCTGGCCTCGAACTCAGAAATCCAACTTCTTTGGGTGGCAGTACTATGGATGGAGCGCAGGACAGCATTCACGCATGCGCTCAACTACACGCCAACCTAGAAGCGGCTTCCCAGTCAGTGTTGTTCATCTGTGTGTATTTGGAACAGAACAGCCTACATCTGAGTACTTCTGCTTGCCAGATATGTGACCTGGGATGGGCCAGTGTTCATCTTCATTTATAAAGTGAGATATTTCTACCTATGCAGTGGAATTACAGTGAGGGTCAAAGTTCATGCTGTGCCAAATTGTTACATACATGAGACGTGCACATCCCAGGCTGTTTTAGAGGTGAAGGATCAATGAATTCAAGGATTAAGTACTTTTAGTTCCCCTTTGATTGGAACGTTCTTGAGTTGCCATAGTTACTTACAGCTCAGCATCACTGACAACGTCCATTGGGTTAGCAATCTGATATTACCCAGTCTCTTGAGACACTTTTGTTAGGTAGGCTAGCTTGACCTGAAGTCATAATCCTTTTGCCTGCCATCCCATTCAGCTTAACATCTATTAGTTTTGAAAAAAAAATTCTTATTTATTTATTTTATTTTATTTTTTTTTAAAAAAAAGACAGGGTCAGCCTGGTGGTGGTGGCGAACGCCTTTAGTCCCAGCACTTGGGAGGCAGAGGCAGGCGGATTTCTGAGTTCAAGGCCAGCCTGGTCTACAGAGTGAGTTCCAGGACAGCCAGGGCTACACAGAGAAGCCCTACCTGGAAAAACAAAACAAAACCAAACAAACAAAAGACAGGGTCTTACTAGGTAGCCCTGGCTTGCCTGGAACTCTCTGTAGACCAGCCTGATTTGATCTCACAGAGGTCTACCCATGTGCCACAATGACTGACTCTTCACATTTTTACAAAATTAATCTAAAGGTCGCATTTGCTAATTTCATGCATTCATACAAGCATGTATTCATGCCACTGCGTGCATTTGGAGGTCAGAGGACAACTTGCGGGAGTCAGTTCTCTCTGAGGGAGGTCCCAGGGATTTTGAATTTGTGTTGTTAGATTTAGTGGCAAGCACCTTTACCCACTGAGCCTTCTTGCTGGCTCTAGTACCATCCATCCTTGAGGGCTGGTTTATAAAGTCCTGTGTGTTGAGGGGGCATTAAGATTAGTTTCTGGTTAAGGCTTCAGTTATACCCTCTATTGTGTGAACATGATAAATTAGGAGTGAACCCCTTTTTTTTTCTCAGTGCTAAAATGGGTCCACAGTAATGAAAGCAGCTACGTTACAGGATCATGTCCAGTCCTGAGCACAAAGCCTAAGACAGCGTATGTATTGATAAGCACATTCATTTCTTTCCTCTTCCTCCCCACTCCCATCTTCTTTCTCTCTGTCCATCCACCTGCCTGCATATCCATCTGTCTTGGAGGTTGAATGACCCTTTCACAGGGGTCACCTAAGACCACCGTCAAACACAGACAGTGACAATCACAGCAGGGGTACTGCTGTGTGTCTGACCCCGTGCCACTGGCTTTTTGTGTGTTATCTCATTTAATCATCTAGCATTTTCTGAAAACTTTTTTTTTTTTTTTTGGTTTTTCAAGGCAAGGTTTCTCTGTGTAGCCCTGGCTGTCCTGGAACTCACTCTGTAGACCAGGCTGGCCTTGAACTCAGAAATCCGCCTGCCTCTGCTTCCCAAGTGCTGGGATTAAAGGCATATGCCAGGGCTGGTGAGATGGCTCAGTGGGGAAGAGCACCGACTGCTCTTTGGAAGGTCATGAGTTCAAATCCCAGCAACCACATGGTGGCTCACAACCACCTGTAATGAGATCTGACACCCTCTTCTGGTGTCTGAAGACAGCTACAGTGTGCTTACATTGAATAAATCTTTAAAAAAGAAAAAAAAAGGCATGTGCCACCCCCCCCACCCTCGTTGAAAACTTTTTTCTGTGTAAGTCATATTTTATTGATTAGGAAACTAAAGACTGGAGGGGTTTTAATTTGCCTAAATTAAATAGCAAACTGTGCCTGAGTTTAGCCCCTGCTATCTTTCTGTTTCTGCGGAAGTGTCTCGTATGTGAATAGTAATTCTGCATTTGGTACAACATTACTATTAAAACTAACGATTCTAGAGATTGGAAAAAGTGTACAGACAAGATTTCACTTGTAAATCCCTCCCAGGTAAGGTGCGGCTACTCATATTCAGGTTGAAATTATGTGTTTTCTCCAACACGCTGCTTCTGACTGACATCTGTTAAAAGTATGAATAAATAACGATGTGTTTAGAAATGTGCATCGTTCTCTGAAACGAGGAAAATTACTTGGGTTGGGTGGAGGTTACTTTCCTTTTATTAAAACGGCTTCAAGCAGTGAAGGGACCGGGTCCCGAGCAAAAGAAAGAAAAGAGAGAGCACAATTACCATGCTTACTGTGCAGTGTTAGTTCAGCTTTTTTTTTTTTTTTTTTTTTTTTTTTTTTTTTTTTTTTTTTCCTGTGCTCTATTGTCTTAATTGCACTACGGTCTATAAGAAAGCTTCCAGAGACTCATTGTATCTAAGATTATAAACATGCAATCGCGGCCTATCTCTGCCCTCTTAAAAAGACTTTCAGCCTTTAGACCAGCATGGGAGCTTGTGTCTGTGCATGGGTTGCATGGGTGTTCTTGTGTGTGTGTGGGGGGGGGTGTGTGTGTGTGTGCATAAGTATGTATGTGTGTGTCAGTGCACGTGTGTATTTGTGAGTGTGTTTGGCATGAATTGTGTGTTTGTGTATATGTCTTGTTCTTTTTGTGTGGGTGCTAGGACTCTATGCTCAGGCGTGTCTACCAAGTACTTTACCCACATACACATCTCCCAGACCCCTTAGCAGTTCTCTTAACTTCCATCTCAGTTCATCTCTTTATTACAAGATCTCTGATAGCTCAGGTTGGCCTCCATTTGGCTGCATAGCCAAGGCTTGCCTTAAAGCCCCTGATCCTTTGACTCCTGATCCTGTGAGAGCTGGGATTATAGGCCAGAGCCACCACACCTGGCTTCTTTGCCATTTCAGGGTGACTCACTATATAATATCCTTTAATGCTTTGCTTGAGTGAATGTGGATGTTTCATGAGCAAACTAGATTCTGAGCAAGTGCCAACAGTTCATCACACAGCTTAGTGTTGACGTAATCAGCAGAGATGTACATATCGCCAGAGGGGAAAACCTCCTTTCATCCCATTAACCTCGGTAACTTAAAGGACACAGATTCATCTGGGTTCAATCGAAAACTAGTTTTGCTCTTGTGAAGAGTAAAATCTTTGAAAATCTGCAGGATTTTGTGGTACAGGCATTAACAGTGTAAGTCAGAAGAAAGCCAACATGTGGGATATCTGTTTGTGGTTAGAAACACCCGGACGCTTAGTGGTTCCTCACTCCATCCGATTCTGTGGTTCCGTGAAACACCCGGACGCTTAGTGGTTCCTCGGCCCATCCGATTCTGTGGTTCCGTGCTTTCTACTCTATCGCTGCTGACTGGTGATCCGCGAGATCTTAGTTGATATCTATCTGTTCTACTGAGAAGTTTGTGGCTTTCATTTCTTGAGACTAATTCTTGTTTCCCACTGTAGCGTTAAATTATTGTGCTCACAAAGCCCTGGAACAACTTGGTTTCATTTGTGTGGCGTGTGTATGTTTGCATGTAGGTGTGCATCTGTGTGTGTAGGCCAGAGGTTAACTTCAGCTGTTACCTACCTACCTGCCTGCCTGCCTGCCTGCCTGCCTGCCTGCCTGCCTGCCTGCCTACCAGCTTTTGAGACAGAGTCTCATGTAGCCCAGGCTGGCCTGGAACTGACTGTGTGGAGAAGGCTGGTCTGGAATCCTCCTGCCTCAGCCTCCCGGGTACTGCTATGACTGGAACCCTGGAGCTGGTGTTGCCTGTTGCTCCCGTCATCAATGGGTAGAGCTAGGAGTTGAGTAAGCTGTACATCATTCAGGGGGCTGGCGCTGGAGAGACTGCCTTACCTCTGCTCTGCAGCCAGCTGGACAGACGCAGTCCCTTTAGAGGCCGGTCACGTTAGAGCTCTGCTCGTGTAAACGGCTAGGCGTTCAGCTAGCCATGCTCTGAAGCTCGCAGTGTCTGCATCGTCTCTTGTCTTCAGCCATTCTTCATCTGACTGGGATGGGCCCTGCCTGGATCGCTGAGAGGAGTCAGTGTCTGCTGGCCTCAAACTTTGTGCCTCTAGGGGCGTCTGGGCAGGAGAGCATTAACTCAGAGCAAACAGACCATTAGTCGCGTGTATGCGCTAGGGTATTACTAACATACATGCAGGCTGCTCTTTTCAGCCCAGAAGGAAAATAGACTTTCATAAGATAAAGTACTTTTTTTTTTTTTTTT
>NW_022196891.1:76352970-76371867 GCF_008632895.1 Mastomys coucha | reverse complement strand
CCCACCATACCAGGCTCGAGATAGACTACTTTGTAAAGACCAATCTGTCCTTCGTTTTTGCTGTCACTGGGATTATGGGTGTGTGTCACGGCACTCAGCTACAGCAGTTTCGTAGTATCAGAAAATGTCTACTCAGTGCTTAAATGTCTCTTAAATGCGACTTTTTTTTGTTTCTTCACATCTGGTGGGTCCAATTAAGGAATGATGTGTTGTAGTTGATTAATTTATTAAAGGCTTTCTTCATTAAGGTGGAACATATAACAAAATTAATCATGTCGAAGTAAGCAATCTAGTGTATCCCCGGTGTGTCTCAGATCGCATTTCCACGCCATCACTTAATATGTCCCTTTCTCCTTTGGAATCACTGGAGAGGTCTAGGGGCCATCAATTCGGGGCTCAGTCTTCTATGGAAACATTTCCTTGGATGATGGTGTGCGTCTTGTTGGGGAGTATATAATGAGTCCTTGTGTTTTAAGAAAACTCCGTGGGGCCCTCGGATGGTCCTCTGTGGATATTCTAGAGAGAGCATATTCTGCTGTCTTCGTTATAGTGCAGATACATGGCTGTCTTGGTATTACCTACCTGGGAAATCGCCATTTTGGGAGGATTGTACCACTGTCTTGCATTTCTGCCTAGCGACTGCTACCTGGGGGATCCTTAGGACAGTGGGCGTCCCCTACCCACGAGTCCTTACCACTTTCCCTCAGTCCTCCCTACCTGGCTGTCAGCCTGACCTCTTCTTGGATCTGAGTCTCAGACTTAAGGGAATCATCACCCTTCTTCCCGCCCTCGCTGCTCATCCTGCTCCAGATCACAGGAGTTGTTACCATGGTAACTGCAAATACCTCCCTACTCTTGATCTATATCCTCCATTTTCTTAGGTCCCCTCCTTATTAACTTTCTGCTCTTTAAATGTTTTCTTTTTTGTACTGAAATAGCATAAAGTTTGCTGTTTTACTCTTTTTAAGTATGCAGTTCAGCAACATTAATTGCATCCAGCATTCTGCCTCCATCTGCGTTCCGGTTTCAAACTTTCATTGCCTTGAACAGAAGAATCTTTTTGTTTCTTTTTTACTGAATTTGTAATTTGTTTTTCTTCTCTCCTTCTTTCTCCCTCCTCCTCCCTCCCTCTCTCTCTCTAGAGTCATCTGAGAGGAGTGAGAAAGTGTCTCTATAAGATCTGCCTGAAGAGAGGATTTTTTTTTTTTAATTTTTAAAAAATTTTTAATTTTTTTTTCAAGACGGGGTTTCTCCGTGTAGCCCCGGCTGTCCTGGAACTCACTCTGTAGACCAGGCTGGCCTTGAACTCAGAAATCCGCCTGCCTCTGCCTCCCAAGTGCTGGGATGAAAGGCGTGCGCCACCACCGCCCGGCTTTAAATTAGTAATTTTAACCAACCAGAAGCCCCACAACCCAGCCAAGTTTTCCTTCTGCTTTTTGTATTTTTAATGCCCGATTAATTGGACATTTTTGTTTTATTGTTATTTTAAATTAAATTTCATATTAAAAGAGAAATATAATTAAAAAAAAAAGTAGCTAGGCAGTGGTGGCGCACACCTTTAATCTCAGCATTTGGGAGGCAGAGGCAGGCGGATTTCTGAGTTCGAGGCCAGCCGGGTCTAGAGAGTGAGTTCCAGGACAGCCGGGGCTACACAGAGAAACCCTGTCTTGAAAAAAACAAAAACAAACAAACAAACACACAAACTAACAAACAAAAAAAAGTAATTTTGCTAGGAGAGCCCATTGTGGGTGGTGCCATCCCTGGGCAGGTTGGTGATGAAAGAGTTGGCAAGCAGCATCCCTCTATGACCTCTTGTATCAGCTTCTGCCTCCAGGTTTCTGCCCTGCAGGATCTCTGTGAGTTCGAGGCCAGCCTGGTCTACGGAGCGAGTTCTAGGACAGCCCGGGCTACACAGAGAAACCCTGTCTTGAATGCCCCCCAGTCCTCCCGACACTTAAAAATGATGGGAATCCCAGTCAAACTCCAGTTGAGTGTTTTGGAACTGTGCCATCATCAAAGCATCCTGCTAGGTTTTGTGTCTCAAGACCGGGTCAGATGTCCTCCACTTCACGTAGCTGACTTGTGTTTCCTCCGCTAATGAGCTCTTCCAGTCCAGCAGCCAAGTTTGATACCTCTGCGGTTGTTAATCTAGGTGATTTAAGGAACGCACTTTCTTCATATTTATAGAACTTCTTTCTGTTTGGATCTAATAGTCTTTTTATAGATAAGAGACACTGTTTTAATCTTCCTCAGGGGATCCCTGATGGGCCCAGGATGAAATCCGGGGCAGAACAATAAACAGCACCAGAGTATAATTGCTGTGCTCCAGTAAGCTTTAATAACTCGTAAAATATTTATCTGTGCCTTCTATCATGTTAACTTTTAGTTTTTTTCATCGGAAAGTATAGTTTGTTAGTTTGCCAATTATAGTTGAAATTAAAGGCTTATTGAGAGTGCATTCTCTTCTTTTAGTATGCTTTATAATTGGCTACACTATTTTTTTTAAAAGAAGCTTTATTTTGGTATAATCTCAAAATTATAGGAAAGTTGAAAGTAAAGAGAAGTATCCTATACCCTTTATCCAAATTTAGCAAAAGTTAACATATCCCATGTGAGCTTTATCATGTTTAATTGCTCTCTATTTATACATACACATTTATTTTTTGAGCCATTTTAAAGCTAGGCTGTATATGTAATATTTTTTACTTAATAGTTCATGTATGTTTGTTTCCTTCCTTCTCCTCTTCTCCTTCCTTTCTTTCTTTCTTTCTTTTTTTTTTTTTTAAATCAGGAAATTATGTTGCCCAGGTTGGCCTTGAATTTCCTATGTAGAAGTTGCCATTGAAATTGCTATGTAGGTAAGGCTGGCCCTGAACTTGTTCTATAGGAGAGGCTGGCCTTGAACTTGCTATGTAGGTGAAGCTGGCCTTGAACTCCTGTTTCTACACCTGCATGTATATCCGTGGCCAGAGGCCAACCTTGCATATTTCCCCTCCATCATTGTCTTCCTTAGATAGGGAGCCACCAGTCAGGTGAGTGCTAGCCAGCCTCTTTTTTTTTTTTTTGGAAATAAGGTTTCTCCCATATAGCCCTGGCTGTCCGGGAACTCACTCCGTAGACCAGGCAGGCCTCGAACCCAGAAATCTGCCCCCTTCTGCTTCCCAAGTGCTGGGATTAAAGGCATGCGCCACCACTGCTGGGTGCCACCTCCGACTTTTTACGAGGATCTGAAAATCCAGGTCCTCACATTTGCATGGTCTGTACTTTGCCCATGGAGCATCTTCCCAGCCCCCTGGCTTGTATTTTCTCAGGACGAGGCTGTTTTGTTTTCCCCTCGTGTCTGCTAATTTTCTCTCTTCCTCTCCAGGGTCTGGCCTTGCTTGGCATTCACCTTTTACCTTAGGCTGACCTTATCGCAATCCTCCTGCCCCAGCCTCCTAAGGGTTGGAATTATGTAAGTTTGTACCACCACATTTTTGGTGGATGATTTTTGTGGAGTGGCAGCAACGGAATCAATCCCGGAGCCTCGTGCATGCTGGGCAGGCGTTGTCCTACTGAGCAAACCCGCAGCCTCACACAGTAGTCTTTGTCTATTGACTGTTTCTTTTCTTCCCATCTAAATCTATTCTGATGTCACACATTGCATGCACTTTGTTGTATCCCCACTTTGTTATTTTGGAATTGTTCCTTAATTGTGACCTTTTTTTTCCGGGCTACATTTTGTAATTAAAATAACTTAACATAATAATCGTAATAATTTGATATGTTTGCACAATATATAGTGACCAAATTAGGTAGTCAACATTTTCCTCTTAAATTTATCTCGTTTCTTTTCCTTTCTTCTTTTTTAAAATTTTATTTATTTATGTTATGTATGTGAGTACACTGTCACTGTCTTCAGACATACCAGAAGAGGGCATCAGATCCCATTACAGATGGTTGTGAGCCACCATGTGGTTGCTGGGAATTGAACTCAGGACCTTTGGAAGAGCAGTTAGTGCTCTTAACCGCTGAGCCATCACTATAGCCCCATATCTTGTTTCTTTGTGTTCATGACTTTGAATTCATTCCAGTTCTTCATGGAATACACTACACTGCTCTGGAACAGGCTTCCTGCTGTGTTCTGGAACAGTACTTCATTCCCATATCTCACTGCATTTTGGTGGCTGGTACTAGTCCTGACTCTTTTCTTCTCCCAACACCCGTCCTTGAGACCAGTGACCTCTGCTTTTTTACTTCTGTGAGGTCATTATTTCAGGTTCTCCGTGTGAGTGAGAAGATGCTGTCTGATTCTGGGCCTGGCTCACTTCTTCCAGTTCCAACCATGTTGCCCACAGTGACAGGATTCTCTTCTTTATTTTTCTGGGGCAGAGTATTGTTTCGCTGTGTGTGTGTGTGTGTGTGTCCTGTGTCGTCTCTGTTTGTGAGGGTTCTGGCTCCATGCCATATAATTGTGTGGGAACCCTGCAGCTCCTCAGATAGGGTTCAGGGTCTGGGAGTGATAGACTTCCATAGTAGCATAGACTTCAGTGGGAATGTCTGGGGCCTCCTGCCTGCCTTCTGTGCAGAGGGAAGTCCTTCTTGGTTCGAGGTTGCTCTCAAGAGATGGGGTTGTAGGTGCTGTGTGCTTAGTTACATCCGTTTTGCTGAAATCCCTTCTGTCCTGAGTTCTCACAATGGATTGCAGATTCTTCTTGGGGAATGAGGCAGAATGGGGTGGGTTCAGTGCTAGGGATTGAACTCAGGGCAAGTTCCCTGCCACTGAACCACTCCCCCAGGCCTTATAATACATCTGCGTTTTGAGACATTCTTCATTAATTATTTTTTCCTACCCAGTGCCTGGATGATCTGCTTAGATGATTTATTAAGAATATCGTGCCGGGCAGTGGTGGTGCACATCTTTAATCCCAACACTTGGGAGACAGAGGCAGGTGGATCTCTGAGTTCAAGGCCAGCCTGGGCTACAGAGTGAGTTCCAGGATAGCCAGGGCTATACAGAGAAACCCTGTCTTGAAAAACAAAACAAATAAACGAACAAGAATATTGTAGTGTCCACTATCACACGGAGACCAAGGGCATTTCAGTTACAGAATAAATGTTTGGATTAACTTCCTTTGAAAATGAGATTTTGGGGGGGGTAGGCTGGAGAGATGGCTCAGTGGTTAAGAACACTGCTCTTCTGAAGGTCCTGAGTTCAAATCCCAGCAACCACATGGTGGCTCATAACCATCTGCAATGGATCTGGCACCCTCTTCTGGTGTGTCTGAAGACAGCTACAGTGTACTTACATATAATAATAAGTAAATCTAAAAAAAAAAAAAAAAAAGGAAAAAGAAGATTATATCGGATTCTTAGCCCCTGACACTTGGGAAATATAAGATGAACTCAAAAGCCTGCATGTGTTCTCAAATTCCTCAGAATCTTTGGTTTTCATACATTTTCTTAAACAGTTTGGAACATGGATGCCTCCAGGCCATCATAGCATTTAGTCAATAGCTTGATAATGACTGGGGTTTAACCTGGTTAATATTCACTAAGGTATGGTAGAAACGCATTAAAATCATACTTACTAATTAGGAATTCACAGTAATTGTGATGTGCTGGCTTGAAGTTCCTTTGTACTGTTGAAGGCGAATAGAAAGGGATTTGCTTAGCTAATTAAGACTATAAACAAGAAGGGAGGTTTAATCCAATAACTTTTCAAACACTTGTAAAATTAGCACAAATTACGGATATGCCAATTAAAAAATTTAAAATTAATTAAAGCACTAATGGATTCTCTAAGGCTTTCTACGATTTTCTTTCTTGGCATTTGTTGAAGTTTACGAGGACATAGGGACCTGAGGATATTTTTCAAGTTATCTTGTCTACATTTACATTAATATAGCTGTATGTATGTTATGTTACTATCCAGTATAGACATAATTAATCAAAACTCAGTTATAGAGAAGCGCGATCTTCGTTGTGACATAGGAACCAAATAACTTGTATACTTGTATTCTTCTATATTTTAAATATTAAAAAAGGTATTTCTTGATTCCTAATTAGTTAGTTTTACAGCTTGATGAGGACTCACTCTGGGAAAGAATACTGGAATACTGGACTTGGTGATAACCTTTAACCCCCACATTAGTTGACTAGTTTTTTGTTCTCTCTCTCTCTCTCTCTCTCTCTCTCTTTTTCTCTCTCTTTGTGTGTGTGTGTGCACGTGCGCGCGCGCATACATATCATAGTGCATGTATGTGGATATCAGAGGACAACCTCTGTGAGTTAGTTCCTCCGATTGTGTGGACACGTGCGTCCATATCATAGTGCACGTATGAGGATCTCAGAGGACAACCTCTGTGAGTTAGTTCCTCTGACTGTGTGGGTTCCTGGGACTGAACTCTAGTTGTGCCTCAGTTAAGGTTTCCATTATTCTGATGAAACACCAGAAAGCAAGTTGGGGAGGAAAGGGTTAGTTTTTCATTTCAGTCACATGCTCTATCACAGTCCATCACTAAGGGTGCTCAGGCAGGAGCTGGGTTGTTCGCTGCTGACTGGCTTGTTCCTTATGGCCTGCTGGGGCAGAGGCTCAGGATCGCTGCTGACTGGCTTGTTCCTTATGACTTGCTCAACTTTCTTATACTAGACAGGAGCTCCCACCAAGCGATGATGCCAACCCCCGTGGGATGGATACTCCCCCATCGTTGGTCAGCTAAGAAAATGCACCAAAGGCTTGCCCACAGGCCAGTGCAGTGGGGCATTTTCTCAATTGAGGTTCCCTCTTCCAAAATGACTCAGCCTGTGTCAAACTGATGTAGAAACGAGTCATCAGTTTGCCAAGCTTGGCACTGGTGCCCGTTAGGCCATCTCCCTGGCCTCTTGATAATCTTCTCATTGCCATTTCATTTTGCCTGGTATCTTCTGAGTGTTTCTTTACTCAAACCAGAAAAAAAAAACGAGTACCAGAGCAGAAAATATGGATCCCATCCTTGGGAAACACACAGACTGATAGAGGCGACAAAATCATCCATGTTTTTAACTGTCATAACTCAAGGTTAGGCAAAGTACCATAGGGATGCTTACACCAGTGCCGGCCATATAGTGGGAGGGCCTGCAAGACAGGTTTTGGAAAGAATCAGAAGTACCCATCTGGTATAGTGAGCCAGGGTCTTACTGAAGATGTGACATCCGGCTGGTTTCTACAGGGTTTCTCATGTCTGTATGGTGCGGAACAATGGGTTGGACATCTTCGCTGCTGAAACCGTTTAAGGAAAGTACTGTGAGCTTGAATGAGAATCGGATGTTCTCATTCTGTGAGGAAGAGCCAGGCCAGGAAAGGTCATACGAGCTTGCGCTGAGAATTCTGGCTGTATCATCTAAGTAATGGAGGAGGTTTGTTTTTTTTTCTCTCTTCATTTTTTTCATTGTTTGTTTTTTTAAAGATAGCGATGGCCAGTGGTAGCCAGAGGTGGCAAGACATGGGGAGTATGGGTATGAATTGTGTTGTTTAAAAAGCTCATGCAAAGGGCTGAAGGAGTAGCTTAGGGGTAAAATGTTACCTGACATGCTTGAGGCTCTGGATTTGATTCCAGCACTGCACAACATTGGGCATATGGCCTCCACCTGTAGTCCCACGACTTGGGGGGCGAAGGCATCCTAGGCTACATAGCCAGTTCAAAGCTAGCCTAGACTACATGATGCCTTGTCTCAAAAACAAACAAACAAACAAACAAACAAACAGGCAGACAGACACTATGTAAGGCAGACACTATGTAAGAAAAGCTGAAGTGGGGCTTAGCGGTTAGGAACACTGACTGCTCTTCCAGAAGTCCTGAGTTTAATTCCCAGCAAGCACACTGTGGCTCACAACCATCTGTAATGGGGTCTGATGACCTCTTCTGTACGTCCGAAGACAGCTACAGTGTACTCATATACATAACAAATAAATCTTTAAAAATATATAATGAATTTGATGTAGTGTTTGAGCAAGAACTTAAACTTGGTCTCTCTTAGGGAGGTGGTTTTTGAGGACTGTGTGATCCAGCATAGGGCTAGTCTGACATGAACTTGGTGTGTTCTGAGCCCTGTGATGAGCAAGGTCAGTGCTGGGTATCTTTTCCCTATCCGTGCGCTCTCCTTCATGAAGAACCCCTGATACCGGTCTGCCTGGTTAATCTCTGAGCCTGCCCCCCAGTTTCTAGTGTTATAATTGTTTCTAGGATCCTCGCCCCACTTCTGTCTCTGTCTGCCTCTGTCTCCCTCTGTCTGTCTCTATCTCTGCCTATGTCTTCCTCTGTCTGTCTCTTTGTCTCTCTCTCTGCCTTTGTCTCTGTCTGTCTCTCTGTCTCTTTCTGCCTCTCTGGCTTTTGGCTAACCCACAGCCTCTAGCATAGCCCAGATGTGGGTTCTTTGAATACAAAAGCCAGCAAAAACCAAGTCTTATGGGGAGGATATCATTCATAGCAAATGGTGACGGATATTTGAATGGAAGCATTTAATAGCCCCGTTGAATAGCAGAAGCTGGGAAGGTTTGCCTCCAGCTGTTGTGGTCAGGTAGAGCAGGGGAGAAAATGTTTGACTTCCAGTGGGAGCAACCCGAGCCCGGGAGCCTCGGAGATGGGCGGACTGATGCTCAGCCTTGACTGCCCTTTATGGAAGCCAAACAGCTGGCTTGGTCCTAATACTGTCTTATTTATCTGAATTAGGGAGCCAGTTTGATAGGTTTTAAAAGTGATGGAGATGACACTAAACCAGCCAAGCTGGCAAATAACTGGGACCCAGGAGAGGCATTCTTCTGGAGAACACGGACACTAAAGAGCAGGTGATCATGGAAGCTATAGATGCAGATCAGGTTGGGAGTGAGCACAGGGAGAAGACGGAGGCAGAAAAACCTCAGGCAAACCTGCCCTGTGACAGGAAGCAGGGGGAAGCAAAGCTTTTATTCATTATGCCCTGTGTTAATTCAGGTCATCAGTGTAGATGTTGGATTAGATCTTATGATCTAGTGTTGGCTAGATATGGATGTGAACCAATCATATATATATATATGTATATATATATATATGAACCAGTCATATATATATACACACATACACACATATATATATGTATATATATGCCTATATTTGAGCATTTATTTAGTTAGAGATTGATGGTGCTTATGCCAAGCCTTTTATCATCAGTGTCGAGAAGCACCATCTTTAATTTTTAACCACCAGCAAATACCCATATCTGCTTCCAAGTTTACTTAGGAGACAAGTGCACGGAAAGTAACATTTTTCAAGAACCTATTTTATTTTATTTTTCTGAATTCAAAGTCACCTGTCACCGTTTGCCATAAATTCTTTGAGGCATGAAATAGCCTGCCAGTTGTCTATTGCTCTGAAAGTTAATGAATGGTTATCAATTTATCACGGGTAATAACCTAAGTGCAGATTGTAAAGAGAGCATTCTATCACTTCCAAGCCCGGGTGCCTCAGGGCACTAGCTGCTGCCTCTCCATACTGTCTGCCTTTCAGTAGCATGGTTCAGAGCTGCTAGGTCCCGCAGGCAGGCCCTTCACCAGCGCCTGGGCATCAACTTTAACATTTGGTAATAGCGCAGCGAAACAGTAGCTGGTTGTAGCTCGCTTCGTGTAACAGATTATGCGAAGTAGATTTTTTTTTTTCATGTAAGATTGCAAATGAAATTTCTTGATGAACACTGTAGCATTTTTAAAATCTTATTAATGTCACTTTAAGCATTTCAGATACACTTCTCAATAATTCCTAGTCCAACTGTGACTGTTTTCTGGCCCCCTAGCCTGTGCGTAAACACAGGACTGTTTCAAGGGGCCTTAGTTTTCGAGACATAATTTTTCCACCCTAGACAGAGAATGTGACATTAACATGAACATTTGCTTTTGGAGATCAGGGACTTGGACCTGACCTTGTCTTTATTACAGACAAACCAGGCCATGTCTTTTTCTTTTCTTTTCTTTCTTTTTTTTTTATTAGAAATTTTCTTTATTTACATGTCATATGATTTTTCTTTTCCCAGTTTCCCCTTCCAGGAACAAACAAACAAACAAACAAACAAACAAAAACAAGAACAAACCCCCGTTGGCCCTCCCCCCCCCCATGCTTGCCACCCCACCCTCTCCCACTTATTGGCCCTGGCATTCACCTGCACTGAGGCATAGAACCTTCACAGGACCAAGGACCCCTCCTCCCATTGTTGATTGATTTTGCAATCCTCTACTATACACATGCTGTCAGTCCCACCATGTATACTCCTTGGTTGGTAGTTGAGTCCCTAGGAGCTCTGAAGATACTAGTTAGTTCATATTGTTGTTTGTCCTAGGGGGCGGCCATATCTTTTTCAATCTTGCAGCTCAGGCACCGAGGACAGTATCATAGCTGGGCTTAACTCGAACCATTATTCCACTTTTTCCGGTGTAACTGTCGTAGAGCTGGTCATGTAGACAGGAGGGTTTAACCTCTTAAAGATGCTTCCCTCCCTAACCACGGCAGTGGAGCAGTGATGGCTGGGGAGTTAAATGTGTTCGTGGTTCCATCACCACTAGAAGATCAGTCGTGGGCGCTTTGTCTACAAATGGAGTATTTTTATCTGTTTCCTTTGATTTAGTCAGTAAGCGTTTGGCACAGTGGCCGTTATTATAGTTATTGTCTTAATTATTGTTCAATCTATTTCAGTAAAGAAGAACATGGAAGTTGAGGCCTTGCTATGTTGCTGACCTCTGCTGGTCATTGCTGTTGCTAAGATGCCTGTATACATGGAAAAGCCTCCAAGATTCTTTTCTGATCGCTTAGAATATTCTGAACTATCGATGAGGCGTTCCAGAGTATTCCCACTTTTAGTTTGTACAGAGCTCTAGCAGGCCTGAGCATGGCAAACGTGGCTCTGGCAGGCCTTGCCCTCCCCCCCTTCCCTCTGCCTTGCTCAAACCCTTTAGATTACATTCCTCAAGCTACATTCCAAGGTCTGTTCCCTTATTTGGCCATTTCCTCCAGCCTGACCACCAAGGTTCAGCTATCAAAGTATTAAAGCCCAGCAATCAAAAGCCCCCTTTGACTACCCCAATTAACAGGCCCAAAAGACCCCCCCCTCTTTGACCAATTAACAAGCCCAATAAAAATGAGACACCTCATCCTAGCACAGGGTTTCCGCTTTTACCTTTATAAACCACCATTTGCCTATGGACCACATCTGTCTCCTCTCTACCCAGAGGCAGTCCTTTGTCTCTGTGCGGCAGAGACTGTCTCTTCCCCCTCTGCCTCGTCTTTTTCCTTCTCTCTCTTCCTCTTATCTCCTATCTTTGTCTCTTATTCCCTCTGGGGCAAATACAATCTCTTTTGTGCTGAGAACTGGGTCTCGGGGTGTCCTGTGCCGACTTCATGGCCCTTTCAGTTTTGCCTTGCTCATTTCCTTTCAAATGCTGCTTTGAGCTTCCCTCATGTCTCCCCCAAGCTTGCAGTGAGCACGTCTTCTGACGGAACCACCGCTCGCAGGCGTGATTGCTGATTGGTCAAACCGTTGGGAGCACTCTGCCTGCTACTCACTGTACTGTCCTATCTCAAGGCAGTGCTGCCGTCTCCTAAAAATGTTTCCGAGACAGAATTTCCAGTTTCCCTTGCTAGTTGGTTTCATAGTTGTGCCCTCTACTTGGTGTGTGTGTGTGCAGGGTGCCAAACTGGCTTTCTTGTTTTGATTCTGCCCAGGATTTCAGCCCATGGAATGATGGCACTGCTTGGGTGGACAGGCTCGTCTAGGTAATCTCTTACGGGTGTGCAGGAGGTGTGGCTCCTGGGTGATTGGATTAGGTTTATTCATTTTACTTTTCGTACATGTTGCCTGCAAGTTTTGTGTGCCCACTGTGTTCATGCTTGGTGCTCCCAGGGGTCAGAGGAGAGCGTCGGATGCCCTGAAACTGGAGTTAGAGATGATTGTGATCCATTATGTAGGTGCTGAGAACCGAACCCAGGTCCTCTGTAAGAGTAACAAATATTCCTAACCTCTAAGGTATCCCTCCAACTTCTTCTAAGTAATTCTTGTTCCTCTTAAGTTTATGGTGATTAACCATCACACAGACTAAACCAGGATGGTTGTACATCTTTATACATAGAGGAACTACAGATTAAAAAAAACAGTTAATTTTAGTTTTAGTAATTATTGAGACTAGCGTTTTATAATATATATTCCATTTTTATTATTTGGACATAGAAATAATATTGCCTTTAAAAAAATATACATGAGTTTGTAATCTAATAGTATTTAAGTTTTTCTCTCTTCTGAGTTTTGTAGACAGTCACACCACTGGTGGGCACACATTTTTTTTTTTTTTTTGCCTTTTTTTCTGATAGAGTTTCATGTAGACAATATGGTGTGGCTTTAGACTCATCATCTCTACAACTTGCCAGCTGTGTGACACTGGGCAAATCATTTATGGTCTCTGTGTCTGAATGTCCCTGTCTGGTAAATGGGCCAGAAATGTGGTTCTCATAGGACTGCGTTGAATGTCTTATTAGGGTTTTCTAGAGAAACAACTTATCAATGAATATTTCTCTCTGTATAAAGGGGGTTTGTTTATTGGGATGACTTACAGGCCGCAGTTCAGCTAATCTAACAACGTCAGGCTGTGAACAGAAAGTCCAAGAATTCAGGAGTTGTCAGTCCATGAAGCTGGATGTCTCTGCTAGTAGACAAATCCCTAAGAAGTAGGCTCTAATGCCAGTGAAGGAATGGACTTGCTAGCCCGAGGAGAGCAAGCAGGCACAGAGCAAAAGCTTCCTTCTAAATCCTTACACAGGCTTCCAGCAGAAGGTGTGGCTCAGATTATAGGTGTGGCTTCCCACCTCAAGATACAGATAAAAGGCAAATACCTTTTCACCAAAAGTCCTGACGAGAAGTGGATCCACACACTTCTAAACCAAGCAAAATAATGTCTCGTAGGTGTGCACCCCACTTCTGGATGGTAGTTCATTCCAAATGTGAGACTGGCAACGGGAGTAGCAGTCGCAGATGCTATATACCTTAAATGAACTGATGTTTGCGAAACGGTAAGACATGTGTGGTACCCAGTAAGCAACCATCAAAAGGTTTGGTGAATAGGAAGTGCATCTTTCTCTAGGCTGGACTTAAACTCCTATGTTAGCCTGATAAATACTGGCTTTCAGGCATATGCCACCACATCTAGCAAGCATCATGGACGTACTCATTAAATGCAGATGTTAGACAGAGGAATCTTAAGCCAGAGCGGAACATTATGTGTATGTGTGTGTGTGTGTGTGTGTGTGTGTGTGTAGTCTCTTTTAAAATAGATTTTGTGTTTTGAACTAGTTTTGGGTATGGAGGTACAAAGAGATAACATATGTACTGTGCTTCTAAAACACATACAGCTGTCTTCACTGCCCACCTCCTAACGGGTACAGTCATTACATTCCCGAGTCATGTGACACATCACCCAACAGCTGAAGTTTGTATTAGGACTTACTCAGTGTTGTATATTCTCTGGGTTTTGACAAGCGGGGAGTAACATGTATCCAGTTCTGTCCATCCCCTCCTCTCTCTCAGTCCTGGCCACCACTGCCCCTCTTCCTTCCTCCGTGGCCTTGACTTCTCCAGGAATGTCACAGGGATTTGGCTCATACTGTATGCAACGCTTTCAGATCTACTTCTTTGGCTTTACAACGCGCATTGAAAGTTGATCCTTGCCTCTGTGGCTTAATAGCTCATTAACTTTTAGTGCTGAATAATCCGTCATCTGAATACAGTTCTGTTGCCTCTGGATGACTAAATGTCTTCCCTGGGTCTTGTCAGTGATCTAATAGTCCCTGAAAGTTAACAAAGTACTCTGCCCAGCTCCTTGGCTCTAGGCACCCAAAAAGTGATCAAAACAGAAAGGAATGTTCCCTTGTGGGATCTCCGGCATGTTTGTGGCTTAATAATGTTTGCTTTCTTTCCCATCAGCCCATTGGGGAGTCTTGTCTTCTTTTCGGGACTTTTTAAGTGTGGTAATAGCCAAGAATTTCCACTAGGTGGCAGTAGGGTCATATACAATGAACAGTTTGCAAGGCAATGAAACCACTAGTTTGTTTATTAACAGATTTCTTTTTATAATAAGTTAAACTTAAATGCTTGCAAGAACTCTCCAGATATAATCATTACTTAAAATACTACTTTAAAATTTTTTTAAAGTTAACATATGATATAATAGATTTCATTATGACATTTTAATTATGATGCCCCCCCACCCTCACCTCCACCCTCACATACCAGAGTTTCTCTGTGTGGTCCTGGCTGTTTTGGAACTCACTCTGTAGACCAGGCTGGCCTTGAACTCATAGATCTGCTTGCCTCTGCTTGTCAAGCACTGGGATTAAAGGTGTACACCTCTCCTCTTGGCATGATAGAAATCCTTATGTATGCTTTTCAGGATAAATTTCAATACATATAATTTCTTAAATTCTTAAAATCTTTTAAGCTATTTATTGTATGTGTAGGAGTGTTTTGCTGCCATGTGTGTCTGTGCACCGTTAGGTGCTCTGTCACTATGGGAGCCACAAGAGAATGTCTACTCCTCTGGGACTGAGGTTTCATACAGTTGTGAGCCACCTTGTGGGTGTTAGAAGTTAAACTTGGGCCCTTTGGAAGAGCAACCAGTGCTCTTAACTATTGAGCCATCTCTCCAGCCCCAGGCCCTCAAATTCTTGAGTTTGTCTCTCTTTGATCAGTGAGTCGTTTACTGTAATCCTCACACAGGATAGGCAATGGTCTAGTTTCGATAGTCCAAGAGTTGAATATTTGTTCCTTGATGTCCTTGAGATGTCACGATTTGACAAGGGAGACCAGCTGCATTAAGGGATATGTTACAGTGAGTGTATGTCCCAAGTGTCCCTGTTAGATGACTTTGACAGATGCACACCTGTGTAACCCCAATTCCTGTTAAATTACAGATGACTAATGTCTTGGGGGTGGCCGGCCAGGTGCAGGCTGGGTAATCAGAGGGACAGGTGAGCGATGGTGACCTAGCAGGCATTTCTGAGAGAATGGCCTGGTGACTCTGGTTATTATTTACCAGTTGAGCGCCAGTCCTTTTGAGTCCTGCACGCTCTTTGGTCCTTCTCTGCCACTTGTCCAAACAGTACACGTGTGTTAGAGAAGACGTGTGGTGACTTTCAAAGAAAGCCTGGGCCTTATATTTCTCGTGATACAACAAGCAAAATGAGAAGAATTCTCAATCTAACAGCAACGGGCTGCTGGCTCACAGGATTAAATGGGCTGGCAAGAGCATCAGGCTTCACTTGAGCATTGTCCGTGCCAGGCAGAGAGCCCGAGCATTGATCATGCTTATGGTAGCCCAAAGCACTGGTCGTTTTTGTTTTTGTTTTTTTTCTCTTGTTGAGAATGGCAGCAAGGAAACTGATGTGTAAAAGATCATAGGACTCATGTAACCAGCCGTAGCTCGGGGCGTCAGGTCTTGACAGCCAGCCCCTCTGATTCCACAGCAAGGTTTCTGTTTATCTCTCCAGAAGAAGGGATTTTTAAATTACAGTGGAAAAAAAAATCACAAAAAGATTTTCTAACTATTTTTATCCTCGTTTTGGGGAAGGAAAATGAAGATCCCATGGGCAACAACAGCGGGCAGTTGCTTATTCAGAACCCACTGTGTGTGGCAAGGCTATTAGCTACCCTTGCATTTGACAGGTGGGAAAATTTAGAGTGGAGCCAAGGGAAGCCATCAGTATGCCCTGACTGGAAGCAGTTTGTGTGGGAAAGATGTGGGTGATCCCAGCACCCAATGGTACAGGCTCTATGGCTGTGAGTTCGAGACCAGTCTAGGTTGCACAGCAAGACCGTGTCTTAAACTAAACCAGGCCCAAACCAAAAACAAACAAACAAACAAACAAAAAACCAAAACTCAACCAACTTAGACAGACAGACAGAAAATAAAAACCTACAGCATCCTCCGGTTGGTTCTGAATGAAAGCAGGAGAAAACCCAAGAGGCCTGTCGGTTACTCCTGGCGTTCTGACCATTTCAGGCTGATAGTTGCTTGATGCCCTGGCCTAGTTGCTGGAGAAAGCAGTCTACATTGTCCTCCTGGAACATTTTACTGTTGTTGGCAGGTGACTGGCTGCCGTGGCTTGCCTCAGCTGTGGCTCAGTCTGTACGTCTATACGTTCCGTTTGTATCTCCTAATAGTTAGGTTGGGAGTAGGCATGCCTTGGTAAAGGGTCTACTGGATAAGGGCGTAATTCTCTTAGGCTAGCACTTTGAAGTTTGGAAAGGAAAGAGAAGAGGATGAGGTGAACACCCCTTGGGCATCTGTTCTATTTTCCCCGTGGTGCGTTGGCTCTCCAGTGGGGTTTCCACACCTGCAGCTTTGACACCAACATGTTAGCCATGTTCAATGTCACCTCAGACCCACTGAAGTAGAAACTAGACACGTGAGCCCAGCGCTTCATGGTTTCACAAGGGCGGAGGGCGGTCTCTGCACTGCAGTGGAGACCCACGTGCTGCACAGGAAGGAGCCCTAATAGCAGCAACTCACATTCGACTGCATCCTCACTTCATAGTTACGAATGTTGACAACTAGCCTTGGGATTGCACAGGGCGATAGACATGGGATTAGATTCTAGACTAGTCTTCCTAAAAGACCATGAATTGTACCTCGATAAAAGCCAACCAAACTACTTGAGAACAAGAAAGATGGGCGTACGTGTGAGACTGCTCGACAGCCGGAAACTCAAGAGGCAGCTGCCAGATGTGATATGTGAGCTTAGATTGGATCCATGCTGAAGCCAGGAAACTAAAGCAGTATTTTTTTTAATCAGTTGGATGACTTTGTGTGTAGACTGCACACTAGATAATATTATACGCTGCGGTCACATGACAGATTATGCTTCTCTTAGGAATGACACGTTGAAAGTTTTAGGGATGGGTAAGATTTCTTTAGGCTCTCAATTGGCCAAACAAAGGAACACGCGTGAGTATGTGCGAGAGATGGAACAGACGCGGCAAATTGCTAACACGTGTTTCAACTGGGGGTGTGTGTTAGTGGTTATTTTCTCCCCTCTACCCCCACGTAACCTTTTTTCTTGGTCAAGTGGGAGGAAAACCGTCCTTTTAGAAAGCCTGGTTGAAAGCAGTGGAGCTCGATAGTCCAAGTGATGAGTAAATGGCGATTAATCCCTCCCCCACCCCCTCCGGAGTACACGAGGCTGCCTTGTGCTTCGAAGGTGTTGAATGAAGAATTGACTGAGCCTGGAGAAGACCTGTCCCTGTGATTTATGGTGCATTTGTGTTCTATAGCTCCCCTCTCTGCGTACTTCTCCAGACTTTAAAGTTGAGAAAGAAATATTGGAAAGACAATCATCCCCTGTATTGAGATAATCAATCTTACAAGACAGGTGAGCACTCTGGAATGTGGCCTCTGAACCTGTCTGACTCCCTGCCTTTGTCTCTGACTCTTCCCCCCTCATTCTCTGTCCTCTCCTTTTCTGTCTATCTCTTATATTTGTGAGGGAAACTTCTAGAAGTTAACCACCCCACTTATCAAATATTTTTAGAATTTTATCTTGTTATAAACCTGAAATTTTCCTCAAAATGTTGTAGCCCAGAATTACCTTCTTTTTTTTTTTGCCTTTAAGAAATCAATTAATTGTATTGAAGATATTGATTTTTATGAGTACATTTTTCTCACTTTGCATTTTGTTCCTCAATATTAAGAAAGTTAATGGGATCAACACATTCTTTTTTAAAGAATTATTTAATATATATATATATATATATGTAGTATATATATATATATATGAGTACACTGTAGTTGTCTTTCAGACACACAAGAAGAGGGCATCAGATCCTGTTATAGATGGTTGTGAGCCACCGTGTGGTTGCTGGGAATTGAACTCAGAACCTCTGAAAGAACAGCCAGTGCTCTTAACTGCTGAGCCGTCTCTCCAGCCCGGATCAACACATTCTAATTGACTTATTTAATAATCTGCCAGATTTCTCCAAGACATGGGAAACTTTGCAGGCTGCCCCACATGCTGACTAGTGTCATGTCAACTCACACAAGCTAGAGCCACTGTGGAAAAGGGAACTCAGTTGAGAATATGCACCTGGTAGATTGGATTGTGGGCAAGCCAGTATGTAGGCATATGTTTTTTTGGTTTTTGTTTTTTTTTTTTTTGACAGCCTACTTTAATAAGAGTTCAACCTCTCCTCTAGCCCACCATCCACCAGTAGTGGAAAGGGAATTTTTAAGTTTTTAAGATTTAGAGGAAGCTGGAGGGATGGCTCAGCAGTTAAAAGCACTGGCTGCTTGCTCTTCCAGAGGTCCTGAGTTTGATTCCCAGCAACCACATGGTGGCTCACAACCATCTGTAATGATGTCTGATGCCCTCTTCTGGCATCTGAAGACAGCTACAGTGTACTCCTATAAATGAAATAAATAAATCTTTAAAAAAAAAAGATTTAGAGGAAGTAGACACATTTAGAAATAATTCTTTGGGGTCCAATCCAGTCTTGGTTGTCAGGATATTAGCAGTCGACTTCAGTAGTGTCAGGATAGCAAACACAGATGAGCAGCTGCAGCCCAGTCCATTCAGCCATCGCCACTCATGAATCAGCAAAGTCAGTTCAATTTAGAAACCACGGGCTCTGCTAACTGATCCGAGTCCTGGGAAGTGGCAAGAAGCTGCAGGAGCCTCACAACAAGGTATTTGGTGAGTTTATCTCTATGACATCACAACAAGAGAAGCTCAGCAAAGCAGTGTAAGGCGAACCAATACATGTGTGTTGTCATCGAAGAAGAGGGAGATGGAGCCAGGCGAACCAATGCTTCAGCTCCCACTCTCTGTGGGGGTCATACTTATATTCCTTCTTGTGTCTGCTTTAGCAAAAAAAAAA
>NW_022196891.1:76336149-76352932 GCF_008632895.1 Mastomys coucha | reverse complement strand
AAACCCTTTTACCTGTGTACCCCAGCACAACATTGTTTGACATAACCAACTTTCCAAAGAAACCAGAAGTTTCAACTTCACCAGTGGGTGATTGCAGTGGGACAGCCGAGCTCAAGGAAGGCAGTGCCACCCCTGGCCTGGAGGTCCTGGGGTCTATAAGAAAGCACGCTGAGCAAATCTGAGGACAAAGGAAGCAGCACCCCTCCGTGGCCTCTCCTCCTGATGCTCCCTCTAGGTTTCCACCCCGGAGTTTCTACCCGCTTACTCCAGGGCTGGACTCCATGCTGTAGTCAACCCCCCCGCCCCCCCTTCCCCAAGTAGTTGCTTTCGGTCTTGGTGTTTATCGCAGCAATAGAAACTCTAAGGCATCTTAACAATGAAGCCTGGCTTCCAAAGGAAAACTTAAAGAAGGCCACATTTTAACATCTTAGTTAAATCTCCCATTTGGTTGGGAGCTTAAAGTGTGAGTGAGCATCTCTCAGAATTGCACTGTCATGGCCGCTGCCTGGAAAGGAGCAAGGTGGTTAAGATGGAGACTTGGTCTGTTCTCACAGGAAGCTTGCCGAATGAGAGCAGGCCTGGTCTCTTCCCTCCCCCCTGGCTGTGGCTTCCTTGCTTGCCCTGTGCCCTCTTGTTTGACACATGTGTTTGACACATGTTCAACATGTGTTCCTGCCCAGGTGCCCTCTACCTGTTGTTAGGCCCTCAGCAGAGGCTGGACGAGCAGGGCCACCTGATCTTAGACTTTCAACTTCCAAAACCGAGGCGGAACAAAACCTCTTTGCTTTGTAGAGTTACTCAGCTGTGAGGTAGCAGTCAATCAGGTGTTGTTATTTTAGTCAATGATAAACAGACCAGTTCAGTTGGTGGAAGGTTTTACTGAAGAAAATAATACTCTCTCTCTCCCAACAACTGTTACCTGGAAAAACCCCTTAGGGAGGTGGGAGTTCTCATGGTCCACCCCATCTATATGAAATGTGTGTCAGGCCCAGTCATATGTAGGTCTTGTGTGTATAACCGTACCTACCGAGAGCTCACAAGTGCAATGGCTGTGCTGTGTCTAGGAGACATCTTTGTTTCACATTGCACCATCCTCTGGCTCTTACATTCTTGTCTGCCTCCTCTTCCCAGATGTTCCCTGAGCTTTGGAAATGATAGAGTCTGTCATGGTTTGAATATGCTTGGCCCAGGAAGTGGCACTATTAGGAGGTGTGGCTTTGTTGGAGCAGGTGTGTCACTGTGGGCGTGGGCTTTAACACCCTCATCCTAGCTGCCTGGACAGTCTTCCATTAGCCGCCTTCAGATGAAGATGTAGAACTCTCAGCTCCTCCTGTGCCATGCCTGCCTGGAGGCTGCCATGTTCCTGCCTTGATGATAATGAACTGAACCTCTGAACCTGTAAGCCATGTTGTCCTTTCTAAGAGTTGCTTTGGTCATGGTGTCCATTCAAAGCAGTAAAACTCTACCTAAGACAGAGTCGTCACACCAAAGCTCACCAGCTGGAGTACCAAGCATCTCTATTCAAGGCTGGGTGCAATACTCTGTCCAGATGGTGAATGGGCACTGGGACCAGCTCTTCTGTTGTCTTTATGAGCCCAGTCATTTTATTTATGTAAACGGAGTCACAGTTTTTGTATTTGGGGACTGGCATCTTTCAGTTAATGTGTTTCTAGGTTCATCTAAGTTATGGCATGTATCAGCTTTCCTTTCTTCCTCCCTCCCTCCCTTCTCTCTTTCCTTCTTTCCTTTTTTTTCCTTTTCTTCTTTCCTTCCTTCCATCTTTCTCATTTTCTTCTTCTTTTTCTTCTGTTTTGCTTTTTGAGACAGGGTTTCTGTGTGTGTAGCCCTGGCTTAACTCACTATATAGTCCAGGCTGACCTCAAACTCAGAGATCCTCCTACCTCTGCTTCTCCAATGCTGGGATTAAAGGTATGTGCCACCACTCCCTGGGGAATATATAATTTATTTTTCTTTTCTTTTTTTTCTTTTTTTGGTTTTTTTGAGACAGGGTTTCTCTGTGTAGTCCTGGCTGTCCTGGAACTCACTCTGTAGACCAGGCTGACCTGGAACTCAGAAATCCGCCTGCCTCTGCCTCCCAAGTGCTGGGACTAAAGGCGTGCGCCACCACCGCCCGGCTTTTATTTTATTGGTGTTTTGCCTGCATACATGTCTGTATTAGGGTGTCAGAAGCCCTGGAACTTGAGTTACAGACAGTTGTGAGCTGTCATGTGGGTGCTGGGAATTGAACCCGGGTCCTCTAGGAGAGTAGCAAGAGGTCTTAACCACTCACTGAGCCATCTCTGCAAGCCCCCTCTCCTTTTTAAGACTGAGTGATAATTCAGTTATATTTATGTATGAATAATATTTTGTTCATCTATTTGTAGTTGATGTTTCCATTACTCCGATTCTTTGACTATTCTGAATAGTGTGTAGCAGGCCTTGGTGAGCTATAGTGCACACACACACACACACACACACACACAAACACACACACGCACATCTCTTGCTCTCAGCTATGAACTTGGGTGTGTAAATATGTTGTCAGGTCTTCAATAATGTCCACTCTCCTGGGTAGATTAGTGCTCCCTACCTATTGTTTTCCCTTTCTATGGTTTCGGTTATCCATGGTCAGTAGTTGTCCAAAGACATTAAATGGAAGGTTCCAGGAATCCAAAATTCAGGAGTTTTAAAACTGCGTGCTATCCCGAGTCAGGTCTGAGCTGTCTTGCTCTTGACAAGAGTGTGCACCATGTCATGTCCAGAGTCTCTAAGCCGTGTCTTCTGTCTGTCTCTTCACTAGTGTCCCGTCTAGCTCATCTGCTCAACTGTCTCAATCCCACAATGCTCTGTTCATGAAACCTTGACTCTTGATAGGGCTCCTGAAGTACAGGAGTAGTAATGTTGGCGGTTCACCTGTGTCGAGAGAAGCTTAAAGTGTGTAACTACCATCATATACTAGATCAGAGAGTGGCTTACGGTACTACAGAATATCCTCAGAGACCACATTTGAATAACTTTGATGACAGTGTAATTTCTCTAATTTATTATTATTGTTAGTTTCTTACTATGCCTAACTTAAAGATTAGACTTGATGGTAGGTATGCGAATATAAGGGACAAAGAAAACAATGGAAAGTGTTTCAGGGATCTATGGAAACTTGGAGCATATTTCCCACAGATAACAGGGAGCATATCATCTCGCACAGATACTGGGGAGCATATTTCCCACAGGAGGACTACTCCATACCCAGAAATGGAACTGCTGGTTCCGTGTCAATTCTGGATTTAATTCTAAGACAGCATCCCATTTTCTGAATCAACTGCATCATTTCGAATTTCCCTAACTGCACAGGTTTCTTATTGCTCCATATTCTACAGTTACTCCCCCTCCCGTCTCTTCTGTCTCCCCTCTGCTTTCATTTACTCTTAGTCAAGTTTCATGTGCTTTCTGTTGAGTCCTAGGCCAGATTAGAGTCACCTGGGGCAGTTACCACAGAAATATTTTATCAGAATCTCTAAGGTGGGTTCCTAGGTGTTACATGTTGGACGAGCATCCTAAGGTGATGTTTGTAGACAGACAAATTTGAGACTTTGTGATTCTTGCTCAGATAGGTTTTTATAAATTTTCTTATCTCCTTGAAGATTCCCAGTGATCATTAGCTTATTAGAGGATATATTGAGATTGCCCTCTCCAAAGCTATTTTATGTCTGCTTAATTCGGCATTTTCTAACTTAACCATGAATTCTCGTGTATGTGTGTGAGCGTGTGTGTGTGTGTGTATATATATGAGTGATTGAGATTTGATTTAATTCCTAATACTATATATTGTTTTTTCTTTGACTTCTGATTTCAGCAATTGTTTTTCGTTCTGATGATGTGGGAACATTTTATAATTTGGTAAGTTTTTAGCATTGAAATGTCTTGCACAGTGGTTTACAACCCTAGTCAATATATTCAAGTTTCAACCATCAGTTAATTCTCTTTCTAAACGGGTCCTTTGGATTTCTACCTCAAAAGTGGTTTTGTCTGTTTATAATTACTGCGAGCTATTCATTTTCTGTGGTTTACATTTTTTTTTTTTTGGTCTTAAGGTTTAGATTTACTGTAGTCTTCTTATACTAATGAAAGACAAAGACGGTTGTCAGATACAAAGTAGCACTGCCTACATGTTCCTTCTCAGGGGCTTAGGGATAACAGTGAGTCGGTGGCAGCCACTTCTGAGACTGAAAAAAAGAGCAGGCCGCAGACACTCTGGGTTGGTGGGGGACTGCACGGTGAGCATTCCCATTGTCCCTCAGGCTTCCTTCTGTAGCATTTGGAGCACTATGGAGCTTGCTTATGTATTAATGAATGCATTGCCACCTTTAAATATTAAACAAGTTTGAGTTCTTCTCCAGTTTCTGAAGTAAAAGGTGATTTTTACAGAATACCCACCCGATAAATATATCTTCAATATGTGAGGTAAAATGCAAAATAATACTTTAGGTTGAGCTAAACACACCAGGCTAATTGGGAAATATAGGTGCTGATTTCCTTCTGTTGTTAGACTTGAGTGTAAATACCAGTGGAGGTGGGGAGTGGTGGTGCACTCTTGGAATCCCAGGACTCTGGAAGCTGAGGCAGAGGGATTGTGAGTCTGAAGCTAGCCTGGGTTGTGTACCAGACAGTGTCACAAAGAAGCAAGCAAGCAAGCAACAGCAGCAGCAGCAGCAACACACTCTGGAAACATCATCTGTGAACACTTCAAAATACTTCTTCTCCCAGGAGTGGAGATCAAGTCCAGGACCCGGGGTGTATTAGGCCAGTGTCCTGCATGGAGCTAGACCCCCACCTACCGGATTTCTGGCTGTTTTAGGCCTTTTGTCCCCGTAGACGGCGACTTACCCTTGGGACCTTTTTGAAATCGCTAATTTATTTTTGTGAATCCTTCAAGTATCCATTTCATGTACACTGAATAGGAGAATCGCAGGGAGCTCTCTTTACATTTAAGGTTTTGTTTAACAAGCAGGTGTAACCCGCTGGAGTGATCGTGTCTCCAAAAAAGAAACAAGACTTGATCTTAGCAGACCAGCGGAGAACTGCTGGGTTTGGCTTGTTTCTTTGCTTGTTTTCTCTTTCCAAAGCTGTTTGGGGACTTGAAGTTGAAACCAAAGCATAGAGATGGGTTGGTTTCTGGACATTTTTGTTTTCTTCTACGTGTGTGGGAGTGTGCGGTGTTGTGTGTATACGTGTGCATGTAGGGGCTATCCAATCGTGCAGGCGCCAGATGGTGGCATGGGGCATCCTCCTTCATTCCTTTTTGCCTTAGCCTTTTGAGCAGAGTCTCTCCCTAAACCTGCAGCTTGTATGTGTGTTTTTAATACCTAAGCTGGAAGCCAGCAAGCCTCAGGGGTCTCTTGTCTCCTTGGTCCTCCTAGTATGGAGGTTACAGGCACAAATGAGACCTCATCTGGTTTGTTATGTGCTGGGATCCAACTCAGGTTCCCATGTTTGTGTAGTGTCTTTGTTAGGGTTTTATTGCTGTGAATAGACACCATGACCAAGACAACTCATATATGGACAACATTTAATTGGGGCTGGCTTACAGGTTCAGAGGTTCATCCCTTATCACCAAGGTGGGAGCATGGCAGCATCCAGGCAGGCATGGTGCAGGAGGAGCTGAGAGTTCAACATCTTTATCTAAAGGCTGTTAGCAGAAGACTGGCTTCCAGGCAGCTAGGATGAGGGTCTTAAAGCCCATACTCACAGTGCCACGCCCACTCCAAAAAAGCCACACCCACTCAAACAAGGCCATACCTTCTCATAGGGCCACTTCCTGGGCTCAAGCACATACAAATCGTCATACGAAGCAAGTGCTATTAGCTCCTGAGCCATTTCTCAGAGTCCTAGATATTTTGTTTCTTTCTTAGTCCACTCCAAGAAGAGAAATTAATCGGAAAATAACAGTGAATGTGTATTTTTTTTGGGTAGTTTACAGGCATGTCATGTAGCATCATGTAATTCTTGACTACAGGTGGGCTTGTAAATGTGTACATTCTCTTTCTCTTTGTGTCTCTGTACCTGTGTCTGTCTGCCTGCCTGTCATTGCTCACCTTGTATTTTGAGACAACGTTTCTCACTGAACATGGACCTCCCCATTTCTGAGAGACTGGCTGGCACATGTCTGCCCCTTTATCCAGCGCTGGGGTTACAGGTGGGTGGTGCTATGCCCAGCTTTTTGTGTGTGTGTGTTTGGGGGTGAAGGGCCGGAGATGCAAACTCAGGTCCCCAGGCGTGCCCAGCGGGCACTTACCACTGAGGCAGCTTTCTAGTGCTTATGTTTCGTGTTTCTTACTGACGAATTTAATACATTTACCCTTTTAGAATGTTAACGTTCTATAAGAGAGACTTTCACTACTATCATAGACTAGTTTTTTTTTTCCTTAAGTAAATTTGGCACTAGAATTCACACTACACTTTATATCTCTTCTTCATATAAACTGATCCACCTTTGTAACTGAAACCAGTAAATAATACCTTGTTACCTGCATGCCTGTATAGATTTTTATTACCTTCATCTTTATTCCCTTGTTCAGTTTACTTAATAAGAAAAGGCTGCTAATCCCCTTTTAAATTGATTTTACAACACACTAATGGGCTGCAGCTGCTGTGTGACTCCGGTAATCTCTGAGGCAGAGGTCAGCCATCAGCAGTTGGTAACTTGAGGGGCCTGCCTCTGCGGCACCGGGCTGGACGGATGCGGATGCTCTTCCCTCAGCCGCCACGGGCGTCTGGATGTAGGCTGGCCTCTGCTGATGAGCTCCCAGGCCACTGGGACTCTCTTCACTCACACCGTCTTCTCTCATGTACTCCATGCGTCACTCTGATCCTGGCTACTCTTTCTTATTCCTCCATTTTTTTTTTTTCCACATTAAGAAAAAGGTTGAGATTGGATTGATGCAATGCGAGAAGAAACAGCGCTAGCAGCTCTAGGCCGTTTCCATCACACCTCAGAGCGGTGGTTCTCAACCCGTGGGTGGCCACCCCTTGAGAGGGAGTCACCGAAGATGATCGGAAAACACCGACGTTTAGGTTATGATTCATAACAGCTAGCGAAACTACTGTTGTGAACTAGCCACGAAATGATTTGTGGCCAGGGGGTCACCATACCACGAGGAATGGTATTAAAGGGGCCCAGCATTAGGAGGGTTGAGAACCACTGCTCTAGAGGAATCCCATACCTCTCAAGTTTTCTTTCCTTGTGCTTTGAAAATTACAAAGCTGTTTTTTTATCTCTATTTTTAATCCCTTCCCTCCCTCCCTCCCTCCCTCCCTCCCTTCCGCCTTCTCCCCCTCCCTCTCTTCCTTCCTTCTCCCCTCCCTTTCTTTCTCCATCCTTTTTTTCACTTTCAACTTTCCCTCCTCTCCCATCTTTCCCTCCCTCTCTCCCTCCCTCCCTCCCTCCCCTTTTCCCCTTTCCAGATTCTCCTTAATGTCACCCAGGTTGGTCTAGAACTTGCTGTGTAGCCCAGGCTGGCCTTGAACTCAAGGCCCACTCACCTCTACCTCTCACCGCAGGCATGGGCCCCAAGCCCACCTTAGCTCTTTTATCTAGGACACTCATTTCCAGGTTGGTTGCTGTTGTAGTCTGTATTTCCTTCCTTCCTCTCCCGTCTGAATGCGGTGCCACTGCCTGGGCACTACAGTCTGCCACCACTGCCTGGGCACGACAGTCTGCCATCCATTCGTCAGCTGATGGACATCTGAATATTCCTCCCTCTGGCTACTGGGAATTATGTTGCCAAGAGCTAAGTTTTTTTGTAGATGTGTTTTTATTTCTCTTAACTGTGCAACTAAGGAGTGTGACTTCAATGTCCTCCTGAGTAAGGCACCCAGCTGTTACCAACGGTAACTACACGTGTCGCCTCATCAGTATCAGAGCTTCCAGTCTCTCCAAGTTCTTACCAGTACTCAGTTGGATGATCATTATAGCTGTACTAGTTAGGATTGAAGTGGCATCTCATTCTGGATTTGATTTATGTTTTTCCTAGTGACAAAAACTATTGAGCATCTTTTAAAAAGCTATATGTCACTTATTGTGTGTATCACACACACACACACACACACATGCACACACACACACACACATGCACACACACATGTTCACATGACACCTTATACTGCTTGGCTCTCGCCTCCCACCATCTGGTGGTCCCAGGAATTGAACCCAGATCGTTAGCCTTGGAGGCAAGTGCCTTTCTCTGCTGAGCCACATGTGGCTTTTATAGTTTTCCTTCTTTCCTTTTTCTTTCTTGTTTTAGTTTTGGGGATGCCAGGGATTAAACCCGAAGCCTTGCCTCGCTGGGCCTTGCAGCAGTTCGCCGCTCCACTGCTAGGTTTGCTGGGCGGGTTTCGGGCTCTTGGGCTCAAGTGATTTTCTTGCCTCAGCCTCTAAGTGGCTGGGACTCCAGTAGGGCAGCACCTGCTCAGCTTGCTCTCTCACCCCAT
Source organism: Mastomys coucha (assembly GCF_008632895.1). Classification (NCBI taxonomy): domain Eukaryota; kingdom Metazoa; phylum Chordata; class Mammalia; order Rodentia; family Muridae; genus Mastomys; species Mastomys coucha. The sequence continues at coordinate 76,344,445 of NW_022196891.1, read as the reverse complement.
TAATGTGCGCTTCGATTCAGAAACATTTACGTTTGATGAAATCAGTTTTATCTTTAAAAATAGATATTACTCGTAGTCTTGGTATTGCATTGAAGGAAAAGTATTTCCAGGAGTGGTGGCGCTTTTGTAAACCAAGCATCTGGAGGCACACAGAGGGTCAAGTTCTAGGCCAGCCCTGGCTATGTATGTAGTGAGTCCTTTTCTCAAAAACAAACAAACAAAAACAAAAACAAAAATCCCAAACATCCAACATTGCTATTTATCCCAAGGTTGTGAAGATTTTAGACTGAGTTTCCTTCTAAGAGTTGTCTGTTTAACTTTACATTTAGGTCATGGATGTGTTATTTCGAGTGAGTTTTCATATGTGGATCAGTGTGGGGATTCAAATGGATTCTTTGGCATGTGGATACAGAGACCGAGTCTGTATCTTTCTTAGAGTATTCACTTCTCTATGAGGAAGGAGAGTGTGAGTTCTCATGGCATTTACTCATTAATTCAGCAATAACAGATTTGGCGACCGTCCGTCCGTCCGTCCATCCGTCTGTCTGTCTGTCTAGCTGCATCACAGCACACGTGTGGAGGTCAGAGGACCGTTTGCAGGGACTGGTTGCTGCTCCTACCTCGTGGGTTTCCAGGGATTGAACTCAGGCTCGGCAGCCTCTGTGTTTACCCATCTCGCTGGATTGTCTTTTATTCCTTGTACAACTTTATTAGAGCCTCATTTACATACTGCAGCAGTCATTAATTAGCTGTGCGACTCAGTAATTGTGAGAAGGGAGAGACACCAGCAGCACATTAAGGAAAGGAAAGAGACTGTTCCAGAATGCACCGTGGGTCACCAGTGGCCGTAACTGTTGGTGTGCATTTGTTTAAAGAGACAAAATTCATCTAATCTGTTCCAAAAAAGCTGCCGTCCCACTTGCCTCGTGGGGATTTCTCAGTCGTTTCCAAGGTTCAGCTGTAGGTAAGGACTGGGTTCCTGGGCTTTTACGTGACGGAGAGGCCAGGATGCCGAGGGCATTGCCAGGGAGGCTGGGCCGAGTTAACCGCCTCGCTTGGAGTCTTCCTCCAGCTGTCTCTCATCATTCACTTGAAAGCTTGTGCACACAAAGTCTTGATGGTTGGAAACTCATTTACTACGTGGGGTTTCATAATAGAAATCTGATCCCGTGATGCATCCGCAGAAGAAAGATAGAAATAAGAGACAGTGCACCACTAGCTAGATTTTATTTTTCTTTTGTTGACATCATTGATATTTTGGCAAAAAGGGAGTTGGATCTCTCATAGAAGAATTCGCTCTGAACATTTGCCAGTTCACTGACATTTCTAGTTAAAAAGGTTTTCTGTTTTCAAACTCAAGACTTGCACAGCAGATGGGAAAGATCACTGGGCAGCTATAGAGAGTTACACGGTCCTTTTTTTTTTTTTTTGATCTTTGATCTTAAGACAACTTTTAACCCTGCAGTAATCTCCCAAGAGATTCAAGGAAATATTTTGTGAAGCAAAATTCCGGGGAGCACGCTGCGAGGCATGAAGCCTATGCTCTTGAGAAGTCATTCTCCGCTGCTACCTGTTTTTTATTAGGCTGAGTTCTTACTATAGTTTATGTTTAAATGCATTATTGCAATTTGGTTTTGAGTTTATCGTTAGAGGAATAACGAGTCCTTTCTTGATGATTTATCAACAGCCAGGAAAATAAATCACAAATAATAACAACCCAGAGTCTCTCATTAGGGTTTGAAGATCCAAAATTACGTTAGAACATTTTAATTTGGCACAGTCCTCTTAAGTTGACTTCCTAATGAAGCTCGCCTTTTAATGAACAGCTTCAGGCACAACTAGAGACCGGATTCTGATACAGAAAGAGCATAACCTCTGAGCTTAACACGCGGCAACAAAAATCTGCAGAACTTAGTGTGCTTTCCTGGTTTTGAGCTCCAGAGAGAAGAGATTCCAGGGCAGCCAGGGAGCCGGAGGCCTAAGAGGAGACAGGTCTGCAAGGAGGGATGAGAGAACTTGCTTACCCAGGCTTGCTTCCCACAGGGAGACACTGCTCAGGCTTCTGATGGTCGTGGATTTTGGAATAGCTGCAGTTTGTGGGTTTTCTAGAGGGCGCGGAGTCCCCAGAGGCTGTAGAGGGTAGTTAACACCGAAGCACAGGCCTTTTCCTCCAAGAACTCCCAGGTGACCCCTAAACGGGTGATTCCATTGGTGGTGCATGGGGAAAGGCTGCTGCAGAAGAGAAGACGGAGGAGTGGCTCAGGGGTCAGGTGGAGCTCGTACCTACTGTGCACAGGGCACTGTGAGTTCCCTCCTCATTAAGGAAAAAGAACAAGAATCACTCTTTCCTTTAGGGTACAGGTACAAACCCCACAGGTCTGCAAGAGGAGGGATAAAGGCAAACATACCGTGAAGGGAGGATGTGGGCCCAGAGCTGCACTGGAGAAGGACAGAAGTGTGGAGCAAGCACATCCCTGGTCCCAAGGGAGAGAGTGACTTGTCTAGAACTGCTGCTCAATGAGAACACCACCATTTTCTGAGCAGAGAGTGCAGCGTGTCAGAGCCTGTTGCTGTTTAGAGGTGGGAAGACTCCTTAGTGAGCCTTCTGCATGCAGACCGGAGTTCAGTGTATAGGAAGGAGCTGCTGAGAAAAGCCACAGCCACCACCGGGGGCTAAAGCGATGGCTCAGCAGTTAAGAGATTGCTCTTCCTGAGATCCCGAGTTCAGTTCCCAGCAACCACATGGTGACTCGCAACCATCTGTAATGGGATCTGATGCCCTCTTCTGGTGTGTTTGAAGACAGCAACAGTGTACTCACATAAAATAAATAAATAAATAAATCTTTTTTTTTTTTTAAAAAAAAAGAAAAGCCACCACAAACACATCCCCACTCTTAAGGCAGGTCACCCCAGAAGAATCAAAGATTGTGTATGATGACTGTACTAAACCTCACACCAAGCCAGCCTCCTGCTCAGGCCCAAGGGAAGGGGGAGTGTCTGTTTCTAGGCATTCGAAACCATTCATTACCTTAAATCTAAATTTCTTTGCAAGATGCCAAGTTTTGGACAGAATAGAAGACATGTGATGGCTCATGTCTCAAGCGACAACACAATCAACAGGGATTAGAAATAATAAAATGTAGTTACTATGATTACCGCACTGAAAACGTTAACAAGGCAGGAAAACAGCACAAGGGGATAGACCGCTTCAGCAGAATGCCAAGACCTGTAAGGAGCAGAAAACACGGGAGCCAAGCCCCAGGACAGGCCTAATGAGCTTGAAAGCAAGTTAGGAGAACTGATGAAAAATTGTGAAAAGGAGAAAGAGCAGAAACAAAGTCCTCTCTAGAAGGGTTGAGCATCCAAGAGCTGACACACAGCATCAGAGTATCAGAGTGGTACCCAGCATCAGAGTGGATACACAGTATCAGAGCTGATGATACATAGCATCAGAACTGATACACAGCATCAGAGCCAGTACACAGTATCAGTGAATAGCAAGAGCCTGAGTGGAAGACTGGACTGCGTTATTGAAGATGATCACCCTGGAGAAGGCTAACAGAACCAGTGCATAGCGGTTGCTTCTTAGGCTTGATTATGATTAAGATATTGATGTTGGAGAAACTGACCAAATATCACACACATAAAACAAACAAATAAATGTTTTTTTTTAATTAAAAAGAAATAGATAATTGAGTGAATGATGTAGGGCAGCATCGAGAAGAATTTCAGTTAATAAATGCACAGGTATTTGGGGGATAGACAATCACAGTTAAGGTACCAACTAATCAATGCTACAGTGCAGTCCAATGCTGAGAGTTTGAAAAGAAAGGGATTTGCAGAATTTCAAAGTCTTTCTCCCAAGATACTAACTTTAAAGGAAAGAGTGGCTTTGCGGTGGGGAGACGCAGTGGATATCCTAACCAAGAGCAGAGCACGTTGCCTGTGTTCCTACCCAGGTGTACAACCTCACGCTCTGATCACAAGAAAACATCGCTTCTGCCCCAGATAACTCGCTATTACTCTTCAGAAGCATTGCATGCTGGGGCCTAGAAGGCGGTGTTAGGAGTACAAGTTCATGTTGCACCATCCTGATGACCTGAATTTGGTCCCAAGCATTCACATGAGAGCTGACTGTGGGGCTGTGCATCTGTGTGCCCAGCATCCTTTACTGAGATGGGAGGAGGAGACAGAAGAATTGTCACAAGCCCATGGGCCAGTTAGCCTGGCATGCGATGTTCAGAATCAAGGGGAGACCTTGTCCCAAGAAGACAGATGGCAGGAACTGAGTCTTGAAACTTGTCCTGTGACCTCCACATGTGCACATCCACACTTTAAAAGACAGGTAAAGACTTTGGGATTGTCTCAGACTGGATAAAGCTAAGGAAATGGAAATACATCATCAAACCTTCTGGGGAAAACCCAGTGATGTTACTGAAACAGTTAATTTGGATGAAATCTGAGTAAGACCTCCAGTGGGTAAAATTGCATTAATGTTGTTTCTTGGTTTTGATTATGGTTAAGATGTTGTTAGGGAAAACTGGCCAAAGAATTCCTTTTTCTATTGCAACTTTTATATATGTTTAAAGTGACTTAAAAATAAAATGTAGAGGAAACAAATTTAAGACTAAAAAAAAAAATATTGCAGCCTGCCATGGTTTGTAAAAGACAAAGCCCCTGCCTCAGGCCACTGGAGGAGTGGCATCTTTATTTTACAAGATCTAATTACTTTTTGACCCCATTCTTTTGTAGAGCATTTCATGTAGAGTGTTTCATGCCTAGATTTTGACCTAAAATATTTAGACTTTTCCTTTTTGAGTGCATAAAAGATATTTGAACACATAACTATTATTTAGTAAAATCTTCTAGTTTTAAGGACTTTAAAAAGAAAATTGACTGTTACTTCTAACTCTTAACTTTATTGATTCAAGATGTCGAGTGGAAGCCATGTGACAGGCACCCGGGCTGAGCCCCGTGGTTCCCAGATCCAGGGACTTAGTCGCCTGTCACCAATTTGCAGTTCTTCAGAGAAGGTAGAAAAAGACAGAGATGAAGAAAAGGAGAATAAGGAGACTCTTGACGGGAAATCAGTGCCCCGTGGATGCTGCAGTGCGAGGAATTTCGGCAACTTTGTTTTCTCCATTTGCTCACGCTTTGCACGGGGAATTCTCTTGTTGAGACCCTCCCCACTCCCCACTCCCCACTCCCCACTCCCCAGCTCCCTTCCCCTGCCTTCCCAGGTCAGGCCGTCTGGCATTCTCCAGCTTCTGCTTGAGTTGGGGCTCTCTGTCCTTGGTGTGCCTTATCTAGTGTTAGAGTGACTCAGAATGCCTCTGCGCTTAGCGCATGTCTGTGACCAAGGAGGCGGCTGAAGAGCAAATATAAGACTTCATTTATAGCCATGGTCACTGCTTTCTTGTCCTCCTGGCAGTTGTTATTCTCTGTGCCCTAATTTAAATTAATTTTTTAATAGAATTAGCATACTAAGTTTTATTATGGTACTTTCATACACACATGTATGTGTGTGTATGTATGTATGTATGTATGTATGTATGTATGTGTGTATGCCATTATACATTGCTCTCATTCGTTCCCCCTTTTAACCCCCCTCTATCCTTGTTTCTATTTAATATTCTTACAGCACTGGAGATTGGACTGGACTTCAGCACGAGCCAGTGGAGTACTTTGCCAGGCCCCAGCTATCCAGTCCTCTTTTTATGTGTTATTCTGACAGAGGGTCCTACTAAGTTGCTCAGGCTGGCCCTGAACTTTGAACTGATGCTTCAGCATGCCAAGCCACTGAGATTTCAGACTGTGTCATCAGGCCCTGCTGTCCCATAGTTTCATTCATAAAAGTAATTTTTGGAGGTCTGCGGATCCTATTTGTAAAACGTGATGCTGTGTTGGAGACATTGTGCCTACCGGAAGTACCCGAGCTCTGAAGCTTGTAAGAGAAAGGTTTCCATTCGCTTTGGAAGGTCTGTGCTGCGATAGGTCGCCTCTGTTACCTTGGGCCTATGGTGACAACACATCGGGATGGGAGCAGGTACTGAGTAAAACTGTTCACTTCATAGCCGGAGAGCAAAGAGAGAAGTGGGTCAAGACCTGGAACTGCCTTCCGGAGCATGCCCTCGTACTATGCCACACTTATTATCTGCAACCTCCAGATAATACCTCCCCAGGAACCCTTGAGCCTTTGGGGGTGACATTCATGACATCTTTGCAAATGTTCCTGGATGGGAGTGCTTGCAGATAATCACAAATGCACGTGACACTTATAACATTGATCTAGGTAGAGGGAATCATGCTTGGGCCCCCAAACCAGAGCGTTACGTTTTCTCTTCTGGCTTTGCTGTTCATTGTCACATTAGGAAATAATTTTTCTGGGCAACCCGAACACTGGAATCTTACCAAGGGAAGATTATAGAATTTCTTTTTTTTTTTTAATGCTGAGTGTTATGATGAAGGAGTACAGCATGGTTATTGTAAAAGGGTGTCGCCATCACGTATCCTCCTTTCTGATCAGCAGACTGAGCAGGGAGTTCATGAAAGATGGCAGAGCTGGGAAATCTTTTGACATCACTCCGGAGTCTCATCTGTGGTCGGTCGTTCAGGGCAGCCGTACGACCTTCCTTCTCCGCTCTCTGGATCCTGCTTGTCCTGTCCGCCCGTAAGCTCCTGCTACCATGCTTACTGAGTTCGATGTTAGAGGCGAACCCTTGAGTTCTCAATGTTTTGATGTTTAAAAGGCTTGGGTTCAGATCCCGTCAGTGGTTATTCAGTGCATGCTTTGTGGCAGATCTTGCATGGTCTACCTCATTTACTTTATCTGATTTAAAATGCGGTGGGGGGGGGGGGCAAGTTATCTCGAGAGAAGAACTGTCTGAGAAACCAGAATCGCTGTTTTTAAGACGTCACCATAGGATTATGGCCTCAGAGGGGAAGAATGAAATGGGTAGCAAGAAAGCCATTGCTACTCAGGAGGTTTAATTCGTGGTCTGCAAGTCACCTCCAGCGCCACTCGCCAATGATGACACCTCTGCATGCAAGCAGCCATTACCAGGTTACATTTTTAGATGGAGCGGAGTACCTAACTCCAGAAATAAACCGGAGTGCTGTTAATGAGTCTGCGATGGAGGCCATAGAGTCCCCAGTGTACAGTTTACTCACTGACTGCTCACACCTTGCATTCCATTATCTAAAACTCTTTCTCATGTAGAGTTTAATTTGTAAGGTATCGGAGCTAATTTTTAACTTTCTTAGTCACAGATTATGATTTCGTTTGCCTTCTGGCCCTTGAAAATATTTGAAGAAAAAGTTGCCTTGCCACACATCGAAGCTACACGTGACACAGTGAACCGAAAACCTCGGTTGAAAGTGAAAATGAATAAGCTTGTTAAACAGAGCCCCACCCTACATCCCGACAGCGTGTGGATTAGATGGTTTGGGTTTGTGATACATTTATTTCTGGAATGATGGCTCCGCCGACGGGTACGCTCTAATTAACTTTTCAAAAGGAGCCAAACACTCCCACCTGCTTCCTGGGGAATCTTTTTTTTGTGAGAACAAGCAGAATGATTAACTTTCTAATTGATGTGCGGTGGTATAAGTATCTGAAAGCACCTCTACTAAAGCAGCGTAGTTTTTAAAAAAGATAGCCAAGTTAAATGTATAATTACCCCCTAGAGTAATTAAAAGGAAAGAATGGGTGTAATTAGAACGGGTGTCAGTCTCTGCACTGGGCCCACGGAACTGATAGCGCCACTTTTCACAGGCCAGCCATAGAGGGAGGTGTCCCCTGGGGATAGAGCTGCTGGCAGAGGTAGGGCCTTTCCTGTAATGTGCAGTGGTTCCATCCGAGTTTAATGTAACTTCGATTTTCACTGTCGTGACTCATCTGCATTTACCTACTGGGGTTAAAAAAAAAATGTATGGATATTGGACTGCCGGACTATGAGTTCTCTCCTGGAATATAGCCAGGGACGTGAGTTTAAGGTCTGGATTTTATCAGCTACCATAAGGAAGGAGGTGTTCGAGGGTTTTAATGGCTCATTTTAGGATAAAGTTTAGAGTCCTTTTTAGGTAAAGAGTGACTGAGTCAGACTGAGATTTTGAGGTTGAATCTGGTTGCCTAGAGTTGGCTTGGCATATTGTGGTCAAACCAGAAATAATTTATATAACAGGGACCCATAAATGGCATCTTCTGGGACAGGTTAGGCCAAAGTATTAATTTACTTGTATTTTCATTTTTTCCCTCCCTTCCTCCCTTCCTCCCTTCCTCCCTTCTTCCCTCCCT
>NW_022196891.1:76322469-76335914 GCF_008632895.1 Mastomys coucha | reverse complement strand
TCCCTCCCTCCCTCCCTCCCTCCCTCCCTCCCTTCCTTTTCTTCTTCCTCCTCCTCTCACTTCTGTTTTTGAGGCAGGTTTTCTCTGTATATCCCTGGCCCTCCTGGAACTTGCTCTGTAAACCAGGCTGGCCTCTAACTCACAGAGATGCCCCTGCCTCTGCCTCCCAAGTGCTGTTCTTAGAGCCGTGTGCCATCACCGCCTGGCTCCTTGCATATCTTTTACTCAGATTTCTGCTGATCAGGTTTTTTTTTTTCCTGGATTAAGTTTATTTAATAAAAAAATAGCAGTTTAATTAAATCAGAAGATTAATTTGTGCAATATAACAATTTAGTTATGCTGGCTAAATTAGTATATGATTTCTAGGAATTTATTTTGTGTACGTGTTTTGCCTGCACTTGGATGCAGTTCCTGCCTAGGCCAGGAGAGGGCATCACATTCCCTGGAACTGGAGTTAATGAGCTGCTGTATAGGTGCAGGAACTGAACCCAGGCCTTTTGCTAGTGCTTGTAACCTGCTGAGCTGTGTCTCCCGCTCCCTTGAAAATACTTTAATATGCACTTTACATATGTGTTTTATTTAGGGTAACCTCTTATCTTCTTTCTTTCATTTCTTTTCTTTTTTTTTTTAAAGATTCATTTTTTATTTATTTTACGTGTATGAGTACACTGTAGCTGTATAGATGGCCGTGAGCTATCATGTGTAGGGCTGCTGTTGATCTCAGGACCGCTGCTGGCCCTGCTCGCTCCGGCCCCGCTCGCTCCAGCGTAATTTACTGCAGTTGTCTTCAGACACACCAGAAGAGGGCGTCCGATCTCATTAGGGGTGGTTGTGAGCCACCGTGTGGTTGCTGGGATCCCAACTCAGGACCTTCGGAAGAGCAGTCAGTGCTCTTACCCGCTGAGCCATCTGGCCAGCCCTCTTTTCCTTTTTTAGTACTGTTTCCTGCAATGTTTTATCAACCTGAGGACTCTTCTGCCAGCTAATGCCATCTCGGATGAAAGCCGTTTTTTCTGATCCCGTGTGCGCATCCTCCCCCTTCCCTCAGTTCAGTCAAGCGCTTTCAGCTCATCCATAACCCTTGGATGAACTCGGCTAGTATCTTCCTTCCTTGTTTGAAATGGTCTCACGTAGCCCCGTCTGGCCCTGAATTCCTTGCTCTTTCTCCGTTCACCCCCGAATGATGGGATTACAGAAACAATGCTCTTACTCTCTTGTTCTTTGTCCATGTAACAGTTTTTTTTGGGGGGGGGGATGTACCAAAATAAAAATAACCAGGTTTAATACATCTTTATATTTTAAACATAAAAACCAATGTCAAAACGACTGTCTCATCATATAATTAGTATAATAGTTGCTGACATAGTTTACATTTTTTCCGTCCTTTTTGGGTATAGGATCTCATTTTGCCCTGGCTGGCATTGGACTCGGTCTGCAGTATAGCCTGCCCATGAATTTACAGTCTTCTTGCCTCAGCCCCCAAATAGGGGGATGACAGTCATGTGCCACCAGACCTGGCTTATTTAATTTTAATTTCTTTAGACAGGGTCTCACTATCTACTCCTGGCTGGCCTAGAACTCACAGGGGATTTACTTGCCTCTGCCCCTGTCTCGGCCTCATTAATGGCATGCACCATAATGCCTGGCTTCTATTAAACCTAAAACATTATGGCCGGGCGGTGATGGCACACGCCTTTGATCCCAGCACTTGGGAGGCAGAGGCAGGTGGATTTCTGAGTTCGAGGCCAGCCTGGTCTACAGAGTGAGTTCCAGGACAGCCAGGGCTATACAGAGAAACCCTGTCTCAAAAAAACAAAACAAAACAACAACAAAACAAAACAAAACAAAACAAAAAAAATCCCTTTAAAACATTATACCTGGCTTACCTAAATTCAGAGTATCCACATTTCATCGCTCAGGGGCTATGCAGTCACATTCTGTAGGCCTACAGTGATTGGTTTGGGAAGTCTTGGCCTCCTGCCCCTTTCCTTGGGATTTTAAGCCTGGCTCCCCTGTCCAGTGACAGACTTTAGCATACAGGCTCCCCCTCCCATTTTGAGTATGGTTCTGTGCTCTTCCACTCAGTGTGCCTGCTGCTCTCTGGTCCTCTCTGACTACACTCCTGGGGGAAGAAGAGAAGTCAGAGGGGTGTTTCCCAGGTGCTTGGTGTCAGGCAGGCCTTTAGGGGCTAGGCTATTCCATCAGTAGATCTTTAGCCTTTCCTCAAGGCCTGCCTCCTGTCCCTTTGTTCTCTGCTTTCAGAGTCTTAGGTCACCACGAATCCTTACCAGAAATGAGTCTCTTTGAAATAAGTCTCCTTCTAGTCAAATCATTTTCTGGAATTAGATTTTTAGAATCTCTCGCAGTGGTTTTAGTTACTCTGTTTATGCATGGTCCTCTCTGTCGTAGGGCTTCTGTTGTTGCGGGTACAGCCACTTGGGGAGGGAAGGGCTTATTGGCTTACAATTCCATGTCACTGTTCATCATCAAAGGAAGTCAGGACAGTGACTCAAAACAGGGCAGGAACCTGGAGCAGGAGCTGATGCAGAGGCCATGGAGCTGCTTAACTGGCTTTTCCCCTTGGCTTGCACAGCTTGCTTTCTTATAGAACCCAGGACCACCAGCCCAGGGATGGCACCACCTACAATGGGTTGGACCCACCCCCACCCCCGTCAATAACTAATTAGGTAGATGCCCCACAGGCTTGTCTATAGCCTGACCTTATGGAGGCATTTTCTCTATTGAGGCTCCATCCTTTTAGATGTCTCTAGCATCTGTCAAGTTGACATAAAGCCAGTCAGCCCCCTCTCACCCCATCTTTAGGAGTAACGTAGCTGCAGGCGTTGCGTCAGCATAGCCACTCATAACCTTTTCTGCTTCATTCTCATGGCTCCTGTGGTCCCTGGCCTGCTGAGGTCCATCTGTGCCAGAAAAAATCTGGGGTCACGTTTCTTTAAGTCCATATTGGTGCACAGTGAGAGACTGGCTCTGTGTGGCAACCTCTGAATTGACCCATCGGTGGTCCACGCTGCCCGTCTCCTCATGGAGGAAGTGAATCTGCAATGGTCCGAGGAATGGACAACTGGAGGCCTCTTGGGAGCAATGCAGCATCTCAGGGTGAGCTGTGCTCCTCTCTCTCCCTGTACATCTCCAGCAGAGCCTCTCTGCTGTCCTGTTTCTTTCCTCACTGAAAGATGTTAAACTTGGGAGAGTTCACCTTAGCGTTCCCCTCCAGTCTATCTATCCAGTGTCTCTTCCCACAGACTCTTTCTCCAGCGTTGCTCACTTTTCCATCCGTCTGTCTATGGTTACCTACCTCACAGGTCTTGAACCATCTGGTCAGGGACTTTCTCCTGGATAGGTCTACTGTTGGAATAGCTTTGTGGCTTGGCCCCATGCTGTGAAACCACGGTTGCTTATTTGAGGCGTTGAAAAAAAAACAATGTATCAGGCTGGAGAGATGGCTGAGCAGGTGGGAGCACTGGCCGCTCTGGCAGAGGACCGGGTTTGACTCCCAGCACCCACACGGTGGCTGACAAACATCTGGAACTCTAGTTCCGTAGCATCTGACGCCCTCCTCTGGTGTTTTCGGACACAGGGTGTGCCTGTGCTACACAGGTGTACGTAGAGGCAAACCACCCGTACACGTAAAGATAAAATAAAGATATATAAATTTCCCATCCCAATAACATGACGTTTTATTGTTTTTTTAGTCTATATGTATAAGTTTGCGTGTGTGTGCGCTTACACCTATGTGTGCCTGTGTGTGTGCATTCCGTGGTGTGCACATGTGCGTCTTCATGTGTGTGTGTATGTGTGTGTGTAGATCAGAGGACAACTTTTGGGAACTAGTTCTGCCCTTTCACCCTGTGGGTCCTAGCTATTGAATTCAGCTCACCAGGGTTGACAGCCAGTGGCTTCCCTGTTGAACCATCTCCCCAGTTCTTACATGAGTTTTAATGTAAAGTACACCTATCGTATCATTTCCATTTAACCGTTTTAATTGTACATAACAGCAGCCTTGATTGGATTCACAGCACTGTACAAGGATCACCACTATCTATTTTTATTTTTGTTTTGAGACATGGTCTGGTCATTGTAGCCCAGGCTGGCCCGAACTCAAGATCCACCTGCCTTTGCCTTTTAAGTGTTGGTATTGTAGGCACGTGCAGGCCACTCCTGTTGGGACAGGTCTGTAATCTCAGCTGCTCCAGAGGCTGAGGCAGGAGGACCCCAAGTTCAAAGTCGTTCTGGGCTGCAGAGCAGGCATGCAGCAGCCACCACATGGAGACCACTCCCTGGGTTTCTAAAACTGTTGTCATCACCCTGAACAAAAGTAGAAACCGTTGAGCTGCAATTCTCCACTTCTTTGCCTGCTCAGTTTTGTCTCCAGAGCGATTTGTTTCTTTTCAATATGCCGTTAACAATTATTTCGCTAACAGTTATGTCCTTAGTGAGATCATACAACTGTCTGTCCCTTTGCGCCCTGCTTTTCTTCACTCAGTGCGTCTTCCGAGTTTGTCTGTGTTGTAGTGTGTGGCAGGTCGTCCTCTATAGGCTTCGGTCTTGATTCCGGTACTGAGCTTCACTTGCGACATCTCTGTGGCTTTCAGTGTGAAAATGAATGATTTATCTTCTTCTTGATTTCTGAACTTAGTATTTAGCAGGTTCTTCTTTCCCCAGTGGCACTGTGAGAGCGCCAGCTTGGGAGTCATGGTGATGAATAACATTTTCTTAAAAGTTATCCTGATGTGCAGGGTGGATTTTCCTGTGGTCTGTGGACTGATAATAGTGGCAAATATTAATCAAGTAAGAATGAAGATTTGAATGCTAAGTTAGAGAGGGAAAGAGAGACAGAGACTGAGACAGAAAGATAGACAGGTGGCGGGGAAGAGAGGAAGGTGTGGGAGGTAGGGAGAGCAGAAGCTTAATTAGAATATACAGTTAATTAGTGGTCCCTCTTCTGGAGATACGTTTTCTAGTTCTCTAGTTGAGGTTTTGTTTGTTTACTTGTTTGCTTTTGGTTTTGGGGGGCAGATTCTTGCTATGTAATTTTATTCAAATAAGAATTTATGACATTCAGCAGAAAATGGGTGGATTTGGAGAACAGCCACACAAATATTGCATGTTTTATGTGGAATCTAGATTTAAATATATATGTTCTTTTAAACATTTATTTATTTATTTATTTATTTAGTGTGTGCTTGCTTGTTTGTGTGTGTAGCAGGGGTGGGATGGCGTAGGGGTGAGGGCATGAATACCCAGTACACATGTTCAGGTCAGAGGGGAACTTGGTGGAGGTCAGCTCTCTCTTTCCATCATGTGGGTCCTGGGATTGGAACCCAGGTTACCAGGTTTGTCAGCAAGTACCTTTACTGGCTAAGCCATTTTGTTGGCCTTAAATGTATCATGTTCTTCACATATGCGAATGTACTCATGTGCATGCACAGTCTTAGGTTTGTCGTTGTCATCGTTGTTTAGCTGTGAACAGACACCATGATGACAGCAACTCTACAAAGGAAGACGTTTAATTGCAGCTGGGAAGGCATGGCAGCCCGCAGGCAGACATGGTGCTGGAGAAGGAGCTGAGAGAGCTACGTCTTGATCCACAGGCAGCAGAAAGATGGTGACACACTTCCAACAAGGCCACATCTTCTAATAGTGCTACTCCCTATGGGCCTGTGGGGGCCATGTTTATTCAAACCACCACCACACACACACACACACACACACACACACACACACACACACACACACCACGAAGTAAGGAAGCGGTCAAGTGGGGGAGGGTAAGAGAAGTGACAGAATCACCCTAGGCAAAGCCCACTTTATGCTAAGTGTTGAGTCTCACGCGCTTTCCTGGATATTGTACTAAGAATGAAGCAGTGCCTGTCCTGGGTGCAGCTGTTGCCGCACAGTGCCGGGGAGCCATCCCAAGCGAGCCAGTGAGTCGGGGACACATTTAGCATCCTTTCCCCATTGCCTTTCCCCGTTGTTCTGAAGGCTGCTGCCTGGATTCATAAGTGGTGGCGTGTGCCATTTTAACCCAGGTGGTCCTGGGAAGGACTGGGTTCTGTTTTGCATTCACCAGCTCTTTGTCTCTGACTGCCCCTGGGGTGGGAGGGCCACGGGGGTGGGGGGGATGGTGGTGGAGGGCTGGGGGAGGGGGAAAGTGGAGTGATTTCCAGCTATTCGGAGGACAACAGGGTGTGTGTTCCTGGGTTCCACCCTCTTATGTCACCTAGCTCCTTTCTATTCTCATAGCTACAACAAGGAGTCAGTTGTTAACCATTTCATGTTCAATATTTATACTAGCATAGTGGAAGACGATATTTAATTCTTAAGGTTACTGGCTATGTTTTTTACTTTTATTTATTTTTATGAGTTTTAATGATTTGTGGACTGTAAATTCTTGCTTTGCTTTGTCTGTGGATCTTTATGAACCTCATACTCCCCGACTGCTCGCTTCACCCTGCCATTGGGAATAGACCCGAAATCTTGGCAACTAAACTTTATTCATGAAAATTAGCCACCTACCCCTGTTTTTGCCTAGTGAGTTTCTGTCCTAACAGAGAGTACGGTCGATGGGTTCAGTGCTTAGGTCCAGGACTCAGAACAAACACGGCCTGTGATATTATTTCCCGTGTGACTTTGGACTCCCCTCACTGAGACGCCCCTCGCTGACTTCCTCTGGCTTTAGCTCTCTCATTTGTAAAAACAGGAACTATTTTGGTACTGACTCAGGAGGTTACGGTGACCACCAAATGAGATGTTTAGCACAGCTTCTAGTGTGTAATTAGCAACAGAGATAGCAATTATTGTCAAGATGCAACACACTGTAATAGAATTAGACAGACTGGGGTTGCAATCCTGACACTGGGACAGTTGGGGGTGCGGGTCTCCACGTGACATTGAACAAGCGGGCTCTTCTGTCTGTATTGATTTCTACAGCCTATAAATTGGTTAGCTGTCTTTATTAGGCAATTAGGAAGATCTAGTATACAGCAATATTTAAAGCCAGCTACTATTCATCACCCTTCGGTTTCCAGCTTTGTTTAAGGGATGCTGACCAATAAATAGGCTCGAGTCACGCTGCTTATACCTGTAAACGAGTTGTCATTCCATGTATGCTTATATTGGTATCTCTCCCTTTTTTTTTTTTTAAGATTTATTTATTTATTATGTGTAAGTACACTGTAGCTGTCTTCAGACACACCAGAAGAGATCTCATTACGGATGGTTGTGAGCCACCATGTGGTTGCTGGGATTTGAACTCAGGACCTTCGGAAGAACAGTCAGTGCTCTTACCACTGAGCCATCTCTCCAGCCCTATATTGGGATCTGTATTTCCAATGTCCATCTTATTTGTTGGCTGAAATAAATAAAAATCATTGAGAACAGATGATGTACGCAGGGCTCTAAGGTCTCATTTCGTAAGAATAATTAGGCAATGCAGCTCTGTGCCACCGGAGTGAGTGATAAAGGAAGACCATGCCACACAGATCTCAGGGATGAGACAGGAGTCCCCTGTCTTGTCTCTGATTTGCTGATGGAAAACCAGCAACTTTAGGAAAATGTGTATTCAAGATGTGAGGGGCTTCCCAGGTGGGTAAGGGTGTGAGCGAATGAAGGTGATCAGCCACCTGTGCAGGGACTTGCTGAAGGTGACATCGAGTCAGAGCCAAGCTGGCATGGCCGGGGGAAGAGAGAATAGGCAGGGGAGGGCAGAGCCTTGCCTCAGGGATATACATCAGGATGGTTGCACTGTGACTCTGGAGAGGAAGCGCCATCTCTCTCTCATTGTATCAGTGCGCAGAAAGCTAGTGTTGGGCACACGGGCTTCTGGCTTTTCCATGAAGATTGCATGGGAAAGACCAATAGGCTAACGTGAGTTTATTTTCTCTGTCCCCACCTGCCCTTCCCTGTGATATGACGATAGAATACCAAGTCTGCAAAACACAGTTCCCTTCTTTCCTTTCCTTTCCTTTTCTTTTCTTTTTTTTAAATATTGCATTTATTCATTTGTTGGGGTCCAGGAGTTACCCCACAAGCCGCACGGACACCCATCTCAGACAGACAGGGATGGTTTACTGAATGCACACCTTAAGACTGATCATTCAGGGCTGTAGCTCAGAATTCCGGGCCTGAGGCTATGACCCTGAACATTTTTGTATGTCAGCTTATAAAGGCTTAACACTGCAAAAACCAAAGTGAGCTCGTTCGCAGGTGCTGGAAGTGCTGCCCGGTGGTTAGCTCTGCCTCAAGCCATTTTAGACATAACCGTTCATATTGACCTTTAACTTGATGGGTCCTACGTGAAGCTTATAGTTGTGGAACTTCTTAAGATTAGCAAACCTCAGAACATACAGAGCATAACAGAGTATGTGGTCAGCATGACCCTGCTCTGGGTCAAGTTATTTTTCCACGTCAATGACTGGTAGGCATATTACAGCAACACTATGAAATATAGCTGGCAGTCATGGGACAAAATGGCTGCCGCAGCCGTGCTGGGGGGCAGGCCTCAATGCATTTACTTATTTATTTATTTATTTTTTTGTATATGTGCCAGGGCGTGCTTGAACTACAACATGGATGTGGAGGTCAGAGGACAACCTGTGGGGAATCAGTTTTCTCTTGTGGGGCCTGGGAACCCAACTCAGGTTGTCATGGCTCCACACTGAACCACAAGCCTCTCCTATTGTTTGTTTGTTTGTTTAACTTGCCCAGTCGTCTTACTGGTGAACCTGTCATTTTAATGCCCCCGCCCCGCCCCTATGTGAAGTTTGGAGAAGGGCTTTGAGGAGGGAGGGAGACATATGCCAGTTTTTTCTAGGATCACGATCATCAGGTTAAATTATGAAGCTAGAGTGTCTCAGCAGCTCACCCAGTACCAGGGTCAGAAGCAAGCTTTCTGAAATCCACAGACTTCACTCTGTTTGGCCGTGCACATCTGGACAAGGGAAAGGATGCGAAGGCACTGTGTGAGAGCAGCGTCAGCCAGTCCAGCTGTGGACGTCCTCGGATGAATTGTGCTGGGTGAAGTATCTGCCACGTCCGCTGCGGTAGTGAGCTATGGGCATTTGTCAGCCCCCGGAATGTGACTGAGGAAGTTAATTTTAAATTTTATTAAATTATATTCATCTGAATGCACATAGCTAAATGTGTCTAGCAGTATTGAAAACCCAGGTCCGTGAAGGGAAGGGGACACAGACGAAGGAGGTTTCAAGCACTTTCTAAATGTTGGACTGGTTTCCTCTCCCCCTCTTACCCATGCAGTTCCCCCGAGACTGTGCTAGAACAGAAGGGAATCTGCCCAGAAAGATCATGTATTCAGGGCATGGCACCTCTCTGCCTCTGTGGACGCAGAGGCAATGCATGGCTCTGCCAGCGTCTTCTGTATTATAACAGGTGGGGTCCTCAGGTCAGCAGCTGTGCACGCCTGGTGTTGCTGAACTGGCTGGGGGGGGGGGAGCTTTAATGGCTACAGCATCTGTTTCAGACCTAGGAGGAGGAATTCTGCCCCCTTCAGTGTGAAGTCAGAGAAGATGGGACCTTGAGCAGGGCCTCAGGCCTCAGCACTGGGGAACTAAACTGTTAACCCTTTGTGGTTTTGATGCTGGTGCTGAGCCTAACAGCAGGGTTTGCCGTGGTACATGTAATGCATCTCTAATAACAAACGATTCTTTTATAGTTTTCATGGTGAACTGAATCCAGAGTAGGTAAATGAAGGGTAAAAAAAATGTTGGCTGGCTTTATTTTGAATATTATGGCATTAGAACAACAGTAGGTTGGCAGTGTGTAGTGTGTCCATATAAAGAGCAGTTGGATTCTATCTAACATGCACCCGGACACAAATACATTTCTGTCAGAAAGCTGGCTTTAAATCAAATCAGGGTATCTGAGATGTTTCTATTCTTAAATTTTATCATAAATGACGATTCAGTGTAGATCTGTACCTCTTTCTACATTTCGAGTCTATATAATGACATTATTTCTCAGAGTAGTGGTGGCACACACCTTTAATCCCATCACTTGGGAGGCAGAGGCAGGCAGATTTCTGAGTTTGAGGCTAGCCTGGTCTACAGAGTGAGTTCCAGGATATCCAGGGCTACACAGAGAAGCCCTGTCTCGAAAACAAACAAACAAAACAAAAAATGACATCATTTCCTAATGTGGCCATCAAGATTTTCATTTTCTTTTTCTCGAGACAATCTCACTATGTAACTTGTCTGGCCAGGATTTACTACGTAGATCAGGCTAGTCACAAAAATGACAGATCTTGCCTGCCTCTACCTTCCAGATCCAAGGCATGTGCCACTATACCCTGCACCCATATGCAATTAAAATACAGCAAAACAGTCAAAACATAAAACAACCCAGTGTTACATTTCTGGGACCTGTCAACATTATTTCATGTAGTTTTTGTCCCTCTTCACTGCTGTCTGCTACGCCATTTAGGTAGCATATGCCACTTTATATATCAATGAGCTCTGGGCTGTTTCCTAATAAAGTGTCGGAATTGTTCATAGTTTGAGTTGCATTATCATTTTTAAGCAGCGAAGATAAGGAATAAGCCATGCACAAGTCCCGAGAGGAGGAACACAAAGGAGAGGGTCCAGGGATACACGACATACAGTATGAAAGTAGGTTGGGCTAGGCGGTGGTGGCGTACACCTTTAATCCTAGCACTTGGGAGGCAGAGGCAGGCAGATTTCTGAGTCCGAGGCCAGCCTGGTCTACGGAGTGAGTTCCAGGACAGCCAGGGCTACACAGAGAAACCCTGTCTCGAAAAAAAGAAAGTAGGTTGGAGAGAAGGTCACAGGAATACAGTATTTCCCACTTCCGGATCCATCACAAAGCCTGTGTGTATTTAGTGAGTGAATAAAGAGACATGCGGAGAGAATGGGTAGTTTTCAGATCACTCAGCTGATAAGAAACAGAATGGAGACTTAGGACTAGAAGATCAGTGGTTCTCCACCTTTCTGATGCCGAGACCCATTGATGGAGTTCCTCATGTTGTGGTGACCCTATAACCGTAAACTTATTTTCACCGCTATTTCATAAAGGTAATGTTGCTACTGTTATGAATTGTAATGTAAATGCCTGATATTCAGGATATCTGATATGAGACTCCTCTCCTGTGAAGGGTCGTTGGACCCCCAAGGGGCTCTCGCCCCACAGATCGAAAACCACACTGCCTAGGGGTGACCTCAACCCGTCCATGATCACATGACCAGGAGAGGGGATGAAGCTTAACCGGGAAGAGGCTTCTATGGTACCTCTGTCACTTAGAATGATGGGCCAGCACTGTGCAGGGCAGCTTGAGCTCAAGGTCAGTCAACAAAGGGAATCCAATCATAATGCTTCCCACCAGAGAGTGCTCTGACCTCTTCTGGCCCAGGCTGGGGCTTCTGCAGTGGATCGGGGGTGTTTTCAGCTAGCGGTAATTCTTCTTCACTCAAGACAGGCCCGAGAAACCCACAGGAATGGGATCGCTCTTCATCAGCCACAGGCCGAGTTAAGCAGGCTTGAGGGAGCAGGAATCCCACCTATCACTGAGTGATTTGAGACAGGGTGCTTGTCCGCTGCCCTTGAACTCTTGGGCTCAAGGCATTCTCCAGAGTAGCTGTGTAGTTGAATATATGACCATTTTAATTTATTTTTATTTGTTTGTGGTGTATGCACGGGCATTGTGCATGAGGAAGTCATTGTGCTTGTGGGAACCGCTTCTCTTTCTACTGTGTGGGTCCCGGGGACTGGAGTCGGGTGGGCAGATTTCTAGCAGGTTCCTTTACCTGGCGAGCCATGTCTCTGGCCCAGCCGCTTGTTCCTACCAGGGAATTTTTATGTTGAACTGGGGGAGAGCAGGCTGTCAGCATAGCTAATGGGATAGCTGCATGTATTTACCAGTCTGTAACATTTTCCCTTGTTACTGGTGTAACCTGTGATAGATTGTAAGTTCATGTTTAAAATTTCATTTCCATTATTTCAAATGATTGACTGCTCCTGCTAGGTCAGGGCTCATCTAGTCCTCGAAATTGTGAATCTGAATAGAGAAATGTCTCTCCGTGAGAAATGGAGACCAGAAATCGGCCTTGCATGCTGCAAGTAGCTATGGCCCTCCCTTGCTCATTGTCTAAGTATTTAGTGGTGCCATCTTAGCTTCTAATTAAAATTGTGCCTGCTTGTCAACTGTTGTGAAGCCTTACACAGTCTGAATCATTAGATCAGGTGGAAGAGAATCTGCAGAGGGAACTCACACAGCGGTCCCTCATCTCTGTCTCGGGCGTGAAGGGCAGCCTTGATTCATAAGAACACCACAAACAACCCAGTGATCACTGGAGTCTATTGAGTCAAGGATGAAATGCAGGGGGCTATTACAGACGCTCTGTCTCTATTAACCTCCCTCACCCTTCCATTTAGTGTGATGGATAGAGGGATGTGTGCCCTGAAATCACAGAGGTAGCACGCGTTCCGATGAGAGGTCTTCTTTAAGAAGGCAGCGTTAATCATGTTAGCAGATCATACCGCGTTGAGCTGGCTTCAACAGTTTTGCTACGTTTTATTACGGAGCTTAGTAAATTAAGAAAGTAGACAATTGACAAGTTCAGTCTTGGATTTGCTCATTGGGGTGAATAAACACCCATTACGAAAGCAAAAGCCTGGCTTGTTAATACCAAGCATATTGAGGTAGTGCTTCTACAATGAAACAAAAACACTTCAGGTTTACCTTTTACCGTTCTGGTGGAAAAAGAAAGAACGAAGGCGGTGTACTGCGTTCCAAAGGATTCTTCTTATTCTAGAATAAAATACACTATGAATAATCCTAGAGCGCTGTAGTAGGGTTATCAGCATTTACAGGCATCGTTACTGCAGGTTTTCCATCTCCGTATAATCACCATGCCCTTATTTTTTGGAGTTTAATACTGTTAGTGTTCTCCATTTGAATGACTTGTTATCTACCTACAGTTTTGCTTTCAGCTTTCTGAAAGCTTTGCTTTGAAAATGATCACATGGGCCGGAGAGATGGCTCAGCAGTTAAGAGCACTGACCGCTCTTCCAGAGGCCTGAGTTCAATTCCCAGCAACCACATGGTGGCTCACAACCATCTGAAGACAGCTACAGTGTACTCATATACATCAAATATATAATATTTAAAAAAAAAAAATCACATTTGTCTGTGGAAGTGCACATCCGATGCCACGGCGGCGTGCCACCCCGAACACATTTTTAAAGTGAAAATTGTACTCATGACCTGTGGCCCTTATCTTTTGATTCGTAAACTTCAAGTCCTTTGAGCTTTGAGTGTCTGAAAAATCAGGAATGCCAGAGTTTCTTTCGACATACAACCTTCTCTCCTTAGTCCTCTGAAAGGACACATGCCTAGATAGACACTGAGAGGGTACATGCCTAGATAGACACTGAGAGGACACATGCCTAGATAG
>NW_022196891.1:76309446-76322276 GCF_008632895.1 Mastomys coucha | reverse complement strand
TAGACACTGAGAGGGTACATGCCTACATAGACACTGAGAGGGTACATGCCTACATAGACACTGAGAGGACACATGCCTACATAGACACTGAGAGGACACATGCCTACATAGACACTGAGAGGGTACATGCCTACATAGACACTGAGAGGGTACATGCCTAGATAGACACTGAGAGGGTACATGCCTAGATAGACACTGAGAGGGTACACGCCTACATAGACACTGAAAGGACACATGCCTAGATAGACACTGAGAGAGTACATGCCTAGATAGACACTGTGCGCTGGTCTTGTTCCGGGCAAGGAAACAATGCTAAGGCACTCTGGACCTCATATTGCAGAGTTAACATCACTCACCATGGCTTCTTTCTTGTTTTTCAGTATATCCCAATTCTTCTATCTCAGATAGTCCACTCTGGAAGAGGCAAGGATTCTTCCTTTGGACATGGGTTGAGTGTGAGAAGCCATAAATAACTTCTAATGTCTAATGTCAACCTTGATACTATTTATTTATGTTTGAATACCTCACATTATTTATTATCTGTGATATTGGGCAATCAATCAGGTGGGCTGTCTTGAGCCATACTTCTAACCCCTCAAGCTATCTTTAAAAAAAAAAGTTCAAAAATGTTTCGATGCAAATGGTATAGGCGTAGTTGCCAGGATTACTTGTATATTTAAAAAAAAAAAAAAGCCGGGCGGTGGTGGCGCATGCCTTTGATCCCAGCACTTGGGAGGCAGAGGCAGGTGGATTTCTGAGTTCAAGGCCAGCCTGGTCTATAGAGTGAGGTCCAGGACAGCCAGTACTATACAGAGAAACCCTGTCTCAAAAAACCCAAAACAAGCAAACAAACAAGACCAAATATACATGTAAAATTATTCTTCCGCTAGGCTAAGCTTTGTGGGAAGGCAGGCTCTGTTCCTGGTTGCTCTGTGCTGGTTTCTAGCTGTCTGTCATGGTGTGTGATTTGATAAACAGCTGTCAGAGGAAGAGAGATGAATGAATGACCACACTAGCGACTCGTAAGATTAGTCATTTTACTATTAAACGTTCTGAAGGGTCATGTATCTGAAATATGTAGCATTTGATCTTTTCTTGTTTTTCTTTTTCTTTTTTAATGGATGTTTAGGATTTTTTAAAAAAGATTTATTTTACTTAATTTATACATGAGTACACTGTATATGGTTGTGAGCCACCATGTGATTTTTGGGAATTGAACTCAGGACCTCTGGAAGAGCAGGAGGTGCTCTTAACCCCAGAGCCATCTCTCCAGCCTTAGATATTTCCTTTTTGTTTGTCCTAAGGAGGACAGAGAGGTGGGGCGGGGGTATCTAAACTTCAGGTAAATGTAAAGTCATAGCCTTCGTGCCTACTTGAGGTCAGACTTGTGAGCGCTTAGATGCAGCTCGAGCGTAATGAATTCTTAATGGTAGTCTGCTAATTTATCGATGAGCACTGCTAATTCCTATGCTTGAGTTTTATGTTTGTTTACACAAGTAATTGTCAAGCTGATGTTTCTGTATCACACTTAGGGACCACGAGAGAGCCTTATGCATAATTTCTATAATAAAGTCTCCAGGGCGACACGTCCTTATAAATTCATAAGTGATACCATTCAGCTTGTAGCCTGGTAGCATAAGAAAAAAGTCCTAGTATGGGTAGACATGCGTCTTTTGCATCTTGAACCTTTTTTCATGGTTTATTTTGGCCTTTGGGGATAAAGGCCATCTTAGTAGGGAGGACCCGGTGTCAGAAATGTAAGTCAGTTAATCGTGTTCTATCCAGCATCAGGGCACGGAAGAGATGATTGGCGGTGGCCAGTGCCCCTTTGTCTTTTTATTCAGTCTGTGACCCCAGCCCACGACACAGCACTGCTTTCGCTCAGCGTAAAACCTTTCTGGAGAAACCTTTCTGGGTGTTCCCAGATGTGTTTCCATGGTGATCAAATCCAGGCAAGTTGACAGTGAAGATAGGAAGACTGCCAGTTACCACACTCACCTTGCTGGCTTAAATCGTGTGTGTGTGTGTGTGTGTGTGTGTGTGTGTGTGTGTGTCTGTCTGTCTGTGTCTGTCTGCCTGCCTGCCATGTACACACCTGCTTGTGTGTGCATGCCTGAGTTTGATGTTAGACATCTTTACTCCATCGCTTTCTACCTTACAGAGAAAGGTAGATTAGCTTTGGCTAGTCTGGTCGAGCAGGCGGTGGGTCCCAGGGATCTGCTTTTTCCCTTCTACCTTTGGAGTCATAGGTGAGTGAGCACTTTTTTTTTTTTTTTTTTTTTTTTTTTTTTTTTTTTTTTTTTAACACCATTTCTGGGCATCTGAATTCAGGCCTGATACTTCCAGGTATTTCACCAACTTAGCCATCTCCCTAGAACCTTAAACCAGGTTTTATAAGCCCTCTATGTCCGGGCGGTCTTATTCTCCAGGTGGTGGTAGAGCACAGAGGTGGTGATTAGAGTCTTCCTCATTCCCCCAGCGCCCATCCCCCTGTGGTAGTGATGCTTATAATCCATTAGTGAAGGCAGGCAACTTTTCAAAGACAGCTGACAGCCACTGATTTGGTCCTTTTTACTTTTAGAGAGCCCCTTAGGGCAATTCAAATGACTCTTTGAAAAGCATCCATTTGTCTCGGGTTGAAGGGAAATAGAAAAATAAAATATCTCCCCCGTAGAACTGCGTGACTGATACTGGCACTGAGGGCCCTGCTACTGGTGTGTCATAACATTCCGGGGACAGAGCAAGATGACATATCTCTGCACTTGGACTTACATATTAAAACACTTACTCCCGGTTCTTCCTTATTCTAAAGAGTTACGGTTTCAGATCTGTGCTGCTATTTCTTGATTGGTTGTGTGGAGTAGTTGTGGAAAGGCTGTCTTGTGTTTGAAACGGAGGGAGTTAGAACCCCTCTCCTGGCTTTAAGCCTGACTGGCCAAGACAGATCTCGTTGACAAGTGACCAAATTGCCCGTCTCACATCGTACGGAACAACAAATCCATGCATTCTTTGTTACAGTGCGTGTTGTTCAGTTTCCTTATAGAAATAAGACAGACTTCAGAACCCTGCTTGATTCCCACCTTTGGGATATTATGACCTCTGTGAGGAACCTGGGACCCCGTGAAACCCAAAGCAAGATTCTGCAGACTGGCAGAGATGACGAAGGCTCGGGTTCTGGAGAACATCAGTTCTTTAGGTGTTGCCGGGCGCTGCTCTGCGCCCTTTGGCCTGGCAGTCCGATGTCAGGGTCTTGCCACACGGTCAGGTTTTTTTTACACAGCGGAGTTGAACATCTTGTGATGAAGAGGGACAGTTGCGGTGATTGTCTTCTCAAGTTTCTTAGATTCCGAAGTGTTGGAGAGACTTGGCTTCACTAATTCTATGTGTCACACACCTGTCTTGTGGGGCGTAGTATCATGTTTTCTAAGAGTTTAGGTGAAGGATAGGAGCAACGAGTAGCATGCATTCCTAAGTCTGCTAGCACAGTCCCGACCTGGAAGAACAGGGAGTAAGAATAATTGTTACCGTGTTATGTGGGTAGGAGGATTTTAACTCTTTCGATTTTCCAGGCAGAGAGTCCACTCCAGCAGTTGATGCTGGCTGATTTTCAGTTTTATTGCAGGATGCCAATGAAGCATAGAAACTGATTTAGAAATAAAGTAGGGCTCTTGCTCTTCCCTTCTTCTTCTTCTTCCCTTTTTTTTTTTTTTTTTGAGACAGGGTTTCTCTGTGTAGCCTTGGCTGTCCTGGAACTCACTCTGTAGACCAAGCTGGCCTCGAACTCAGAAATCCACCTGCCTCTGCCTCCCAAGTGCTGGGATTAAAGGTGTGTGCCACCACCACCCGGTTGCTCTTCCCTTCTTGATCCCGTTCTGGCCCCTTGTCCCTTCCCCCCTCTCCCCATTCCCTTCCCCCTTCTCTCTCTATGTGCTCATGGCCAGCCTCTACTTCTCTACTCTCTTTCTTTGCCTTTCTCTGCTTCTACTACCCTCTTAACTCCCCTCCCCGTGCCCTGAATAAACTCTATTCTATTCTAACTCTATTCTAAAACAACAACAACAAAAACCAACCCCCCCAACCAAAAAACAAAAAGAAATAAAGTAGGTCATTTTTACATCATGTTTTCTTTATGCTTCTAGTCTATTAAAGATACATAAATAAAAATGGAGTGCACTGCTTTGGTTCACCTCTTTGAATGCAGGTCTTTTAGAAGACAGAGCTACGCACTATGTCTCTTTAATTTAGGGCTCAGGTTGGGTTCTGGTTCTGCTGTACAGCGACTATCCTATCGTGGGCAAGGGATTTATTTTTGAAACTTAATTAAAAAGTCATTTCGACGAGATTCAATTCACGTCCCCTACGTTCCACTCATTTGCTTTGTATAATTTGCCGGGCTGTGCTGCCGACTCCAGTTTTAGAACCCGCTCGTCCCTTGAAACCTGTTCCCGCTAGCTGTCATCCCCAATCTGCCAGATCACAGGACGACTCCATGTTTAACTTTTGAGGAAGTGCCAGATTGTGTCTATTTTCTGTTCTTACCAGCAATGTATCAACCTCCCAGCGTCTTCTGATCCCTCTGGTCATTGTGAACGTGCCTAATTGTTATTGCCAATATCTCTCCTCGTGTGTTTGAAAGACTATACTTTTGAGGTTTTTTCCTTTTTTATTAGATATTTTCTTTATTTACATTACAAATTTTATCCCCTCCGAAAAATCTCCTTCCCGTCCCCCCTCCCTGCTCACTAACCCATCTGCTCCTGCTTCCCTGTCCTGGCATTCCCCTACACTGGGGCATCAAGCCTTCATGAGACCAAGGGCCTCTCCTCTCATTGATGTCCCACAAGGCCATCCTCTGCTACATATGTGGCTGGAGCCATGGGTCCCTCCATGTGTACTCTTTGGTTGGTGGATTAGACCCTGGGAGCTCTGTGGGGTACTGGTTGGTTCATATTGTTGTTCGTCCTAAGGGGCTGCAAACCCCTTCATCTCCTTGGGTCCTTTCTCTAGCTCCTTCATTGTGGACCTTGTGCTCAGTCCAAGGGATGGCTGTGAGCATCTACCTCTGTATTTGTCAGGCACTGGCAGAGCCTCTCAGGAGACAGCTATATCAGGTTCATTTCAGCAAGTGCTTATTGGCATCCACAATAGTGTCTGGGTTTGATAACTGTATAAGGGACGGATCCCCAGGTGGGACCGTCCCTGGATGGCCTACTTTTAAGGTTTTTGATGGACATTTTCTTAATGATTCACGAGGCTGAATATCTTCCATGTGTCTGTTGGCCTTTTGTATATATTCTTCTAGGGAATATGTACAGATATATTTTATTTCAGTGAACTTTTTTTGTTGTTGCTTAGCCATCTTTTGGATGGTACTAAGGCTGATGCTTTCCTTGTGGAGTTCTTGTAGGGATTTAGAGGGGTAATATGCGTGAGATGCTCAGAGCATTGGCTGGAGGAGAGAGGATCCTTTACTCTTGGCTGTGGTTATTAGAACTGCTTCATGTGGTTGATGCTCCCTACTACTCTTAAATTCTCCAGTGAGAATTTGAAGACGAAACTGCAGCTCCTAGTTCTACCAGTCCTGTCTTCGCTCCACATGTCCAATTGCCCGTTCACTTGTTCCAAGGCCTTGTTGCGATAGAATCTAGAAATATGAATTAACGAAGTAAATGCCCCACCTCTGCAAGCCTTTAGACAGAGATACCAGGAAGGCGATTAGATAGTGATAGGCCCGTTTATGTAGACATTGAATACTGGGCTGCGAGAAGAGGTGGAGGGTTACAGAAGCTTTGTAGACAAGCTGGATGATAAGTGGGAGCTATCGTCTGTATACAGCGGCCTCAATGCCGTGGACAGAAACTGTTCAAATGCGCAGCCATCGGAAAGCAAATATTCAGGGTAAAGCGAGACCCTCAGGGGACTCTCCCATGGCAGTGAGGACTAGAAGCTCTCCGTCACTTCCCCTGATTGGGTCTGAACATCACCTTTGCCTCATGGAGAAGCCTTAGCTGACCCACAGGCCCAGCATGCTTGAGTGACCCACAGGGATGCTATGCAACCAGGAGCTCAACCTATGACAGTGTTATCAGGGCCATACTTATCTGTAGAGTCATCTTAGTGTCAACAGAAAGACCGCCATCTTGAAAAAGAGGACTATCAGGAAAAGTAGAGTCAGGAAATCTGTCTCTACCTGGTTCTGGGGCTGAGGGGACAGGCCCGGAGTAGGTAACGCCTTCTTTTTGGAAGTGAAGGAGGAGCAGTAGGTAATGGCAAGCTAATGATGACTCCCAAGGTGGTTGATTACCCAGAGGCCTTTGGTATAAGCAAGAAAAGTAATTTACATACGCAACCCCAAACCTAGGTCTGGCTCCTTTTCACTTCAACATCCTTAAGAACCTAGAGCTTTCTCACACGTGGAATAAAACAATATGTTCGTCAGTTCAAAATGCGATGCGGCAGAAGGAGCCAGAATTAAAAGCAAACAGAGTTTTCTCACATCTCCATTCCTTATTCTATTTGGGTCTTCTGTAGTGGAGAAACCTCATGCGTATGGGATCAGCTGTTTATAGTCATACACACTCTACAGCTTCCGGAAACGCCACTCCTTGATTTGCGTTTGTTTTGGGCCATGTTTTATATAGTTACTCTGCAGAGAAATATTAATAGCTCCCCTTCATATAAACACAAGTAGTTTCTGGAACACTCGTATGGAGGACTAAAAGTGTTTGTGGTGCTTAGGTGTTGTAAGTTCATTTGGCGTCCAAATGTTTCGTGTTGCTGGGGAGATACGGAAATGTAGAATTACTGTCTTGTGTCCCATGTGTCCTCTTCCTCTTCCTCTGTTTTTCATTTCCTGTTTTTCAAGACAGGGTTTCTCTCTGTAGCCCAGGCTGTCCTGGAACTAGCTCTCTATTGACCAGGCTGGGTTTGAATCCAGAAATCTGCCTGTGTCTGCCTCCCAAGCGCTGGGATTAAAGGCGTGCACTACCACCATCCAACACTCTATGACTTCTCCATTTCTAACCCTTCCCTGCTTACTGTTCTCTGGGAGCGGGGCGGGGGAGGGGTGTCCTTTTACTTTGAGTAGAATCCAGAAGTGTTAGCTTGAATGGGAAAGCCCTTGAGGTTTCTGGGCTGGGTTGATAAATAGAAATGTCTCCTGAGTTACAGTGTGGATGGCATGTCTGTGTGGGACAGTAGAGGCTTTCTTTACCTTATCACTGTTTAAGGTAGTAAAGAGGATTTTCATCACCAGTAAAAATCGCCTTGCTCAAGGGGTTCTCAACCTGTGGGTCTCAACTCCCTTGCGAGTGACGTATCCGATATCCTGTGTATCAGATACTTTATGATTGATAACTATAACAAAATTCGTTATGAAGTAACAATGAAGGCCTTTTATGGTTGGGGTCACCACAACGTGAGGAACTGTATTAAAGGGTAGTAGCATCATTAGGAAGGTTGAGAACCACTGGCTTACACCTAAGCCAGAAATGGAGGCGTTGAGGGTGAGGAGGGAAGGAAGAGGGAAGAGAAGGGGAAAGGTATTGACTCTGGCTTAGAGAAGGAGCAGATTTTGCTGATGTAGATGCTTTCATGACATGGGGGATTGTGTGGGTTTGAAAGAGCAAGGTGAGATATGAGTGTGGGGATGGAGTTAACTGTGGTGATTGCAATCTGAGAGCTGGGCAGTGTGTGCCGCCCTTCTGGACTGACCTGAACAGAGGGCATTATGTAACCTTTCACTTTATAAGTTTTTTTTTTTAAGATTTATTTTATTTACTTTTTATGTGTATGAGTATACTGTAGCTGTACAGACGGCCATGAGCTAACATGTGTGTGGTTGCTGGGAACTGAGAGCTCAGGAACTCTGCTGGCCCCACTTGCTCTGCCCCAGCTTGCTCTGGAATAATTCATTGTAGCTGACTTCAGACACACCAGAAGAGGGCGTCAGATCTCATTACGGATGGTTGTGAGCCACCATGTGGTTACTGGGATCTGAACTCAGGACCTTCAGAAGAGCAGTCAGTACTCTTACCCGCTGAGCCATCTCGTCAGCCCAACCTTTCACTTTAATGATTATTTTTTTTCCCTTTGTTTGGTGGTCCTGTTTTATCTGACTGATAGTCGGGGGCTTCGGCTTTCCGTACTGAGGGGCAAGGGCGAATTTGAGGGTTGTGAGGATGCAGCAACTTTCTCTTTAGAATGCTCTATGTTCTCGTTTCGATTTTCATTGGGCGGGACTCTCCAACTCCTTTATCCATGCACTGTATGGTTTTAGGTCACCTACGAGTTGCTTGGCTAGATACCAGGCACTGAGAAGATTACAAAAGGAAGAAACTGCAGGGGCCGTCCTTTGCCAGAGAGTGAGCTCAGGAACAGGCGCCGCCTAGTCAGGGAGCAGTTCCCTGTGACTTACCACATACTTGCAGTTTATACTGTAAGTTTAAATATTCTGGGGCGCCAGACTTTATGGCAGCTGTCTTTTTGGGAGAGACAGATGCACTTTGAAAAATTCACTGTAAAATACATTTTAAAAGCATCTTCTGTGTTTACTTTGTCATTTTGATTTCAAAATTGCTCCGTTGAGGAACAAACGTGGCCGTAAAAATCGAGTTTAAAGTTTGCAGAAGGAACAAGTTATTAAGAAAATAGCAAAGTAAATGAAGCAAATAAATAAATAAAGGCTCCACCGGGGAGGTGTGTTTGTCAACCTAGTCTGCCCAGAGTTCAAGCCCCAGGACCTTCTGTAACTCATTAAAAGTACCACAGTGATCTGACCAGACCAGCCAAGGAAGAGCTGCAACAATGGGAAGGATGCGACATTCAAAAGAAGATCTTTAAGAGACAATTAAAATTTGCCATTTAAAATAATATCACGTGATTTTGAGAAAGCATTCAAGTAATGACATTTTAAAAATTGTTTCTCTAATCTTCTCTTGGGGAGAATAGACTTTTTTTTTTTTTTTGATTTTTCGAGACAGGGTTTCTCTGTGTAGCCCTGGCTGCCCTGGAACTCACTCTGTAGACCAGGCTGGCTTCGAACTCAGAAATCCGCCTGCCTCTGCCTCCCAAGTGCTGGGATTAAAGGCGTGTGCCACCATCGCCCCGTGAGAATAGACGTTTTTATTCACTGCCATTGGGATTCTTTTAGTTTCGTCAAGGCTGATCAGTTACAGTTACAAGGCTGATCATCTCCTGAGATTATTATGAATGAGCAGCAACCTAGGAGATGGCTGTGTGAAGTGGGCAAGCCTACCTGAAGAAAGCGGGTCCTCTTTGCTCTACTGAAAGATGTTCCGTAGCAGCCTGATGTGTAGGAAGAAGAGAACGCTGACGTGTTAAAATTTTCTTATTCTCTTCTATCAGATATCTAGGTAGAAAATCAAAAATACTTGCTGCTTCTCTTGCCTCTGCCAGTGATTGGTATTGATTTGCCAGCTTGACAGATTGAGAAGCACCGCGGATACAAGCCATCGGACGTGTCCGCAAGGGAGTGTCTAGGTTAGATCAATTGGGGTGTGAAGATGTACCCTAAATATGAGTAAGACCATGCTGCTGTCTGGACGCCTGGACGTGGGGGTGGGGGGATGGGGGAGGGGAGAGGAAAAGAGCTGCTGACTGCTCTCACCGCTGTACTTTCTGAGCCAACACTGAGACCAGCTGCCTCAGCACCATGGCTGCCTGCCGCGAGGGATTAGCCCCTTGAAACGGAAACCCAAACAAACCTTCCTTCCTGGGGCAACTTCATTAAATTGCTTTTGTCAAGAAGTTTTCCCAGCAACCACAAAGTCATGAATGCATTGACTCTTCTCTTTGAGGTGAAAGTATATAAAAGTTAAAAAAAAAAATCTATTTAGATAGGAATATTACCTCCCTAAGAGGCTGGCAGGTAAACAGACCGCGATGTCAGAGCGCTTCAGGTTTTAGATTGTTTGATAAGGTGCGGACAAGCTGTTCTCTTATTTACTCTTATTTTAGTTGAGTGAGGTCAGACTGCCCACTGTTGACATAGCCAAACTACAGTTGACAGTCCCAGGTTTATGTGGCTTTAGTGTTGATGATTTATCAACTACATTAAATTCTCTTAGAACTTTGTTGTTGAAAAAACCACAACACAGTCTTAGAGAAATTGATTGATAACGCATTATACACAACAAAAATGATGGGCCCTGCCCGGCAGTGGTGACGCACGCCTTTAATCCCAGCACTTGGGAGGCAGAGGCAGGCGGATTTCTGAGTTCGAGGCCAGCCTGGTCTACAGAGTGAGTTCCAGGGCAGCCAGGGCTACACAGAGAAACCCTGTCTCGAAAAACAAAAACAACAACCCCCCCCCCCCGCCTCCTCCCCAAAAAATGATGCGCCATGAGAAAACTCAGGGAGTGTGGGTGAGTGGTGTGAGCTGGTAGTTCACCCCCAGAGAGACTGTAAAGGGGATGGGTGCGTGAAGACTTTTTCATCCGAGCAGTCACAAGGAGGGAGCCCAGCAACACATAGGCAGAGCCTCACATCCTCTGCCTGGCAGTGCCCACTGGTGGAATCACAGGTTGGTAGGATCTGGATTCTGAGCAAACACTGCCATAGAAGTGTAAACAGCTCCAACCACTTTGGAGAACCATTTATTGACGTACAAGATTGTTGGAGGGTGTTCTTAGAACGCAGGCTTCTGTGAAGCCAGAGAGGGGAGAGGCTGATCAGAAGGGAAAATGGCGCCACTCTCACCACTGACTCTTTTGCTCTGGCAAATTGCAGCTGTGGTGTTTTTTTTTGTTGTTTTTTTGTTTTTTGTTTTTTCATGAAAATACGCACGTCAACATGTAGGGGGAATTATTTTTTAAAACAGATTAATAAGTATTTTTAAAACTAATTACTTTTAATTAATGAGCTATTAGCAGATATAATTGTCATAAAAGATCTGTGAGTTCCTTTTGTTGGTCTTACATCTGGACAAAGGCCACTGTGTTTTGGGAACTTGTATTATGTGTGCAGGACAAATACGTGTTGTTGTTGTTTAGCTTTTAAAAGAAAGAGCATTGAAATTAGCCTAGTGACCATTATGTAGGTTATAGAACCCATTCTGCCAACCTGGAAAGGTAAAATAAATTATGATTTACATTAACACTAAAATTTAACTGTATGTGTATATATGTATCTGAACCATATAGTATGTTTACTCAAGGGTTAGATGGAATGGATTTTTAAATAACATAATCATATTTGTGTCTATAAATATAGTATAATTAAATATTTACATGTAAATTATAAAAATGTAGGTTTTAGTAACTTCATATTGAATTCTTTTTAATCTTAATTTTTTTTTTTTTTTAATGAGACATGGTCTCACTGTGTAGTCCTGGCTGATCTAGAACTTGCTTTGTAGACTGGCTTCTAACACACAGAGGTCCTCCCTCCTCTGCCTTATAAGTGATCAGATTAAAGGCAGTGCTATCATGATTGTTCATGCTATCATATCAATCTGATCTCAAGGCAGAAAGCAAAGGGCCAATAAGACATACTGCTTGCTGTATTGGAGAAGGAAACATTGACGGTCTAGGGGTTTAGCTTGTTCTTAGAGCCTTCACATAGGTGGTGTGAAGGCCTGGGTTCTTAGGAAAGAGAAGGAAAACGGTAGTAAAAGAAGTTGAATGCATAGGGCTTGGTGTTTTAGAATGTAAAACATCACTGGTGCGTTATTTAGAGCTCATTGGAATTTTACCTGTGGCACTTACAGTGTTTAGGCTGTGTGGTGTCTATTATTAGCAATACTTACTCCTTAAATGGTACTCGATTTGAATCTTTGGGCAGAGCCAGAAGTGTTCTTATCAGATTTTAAGATTTAGAGAGGATCAAATAGCTTTAAGGTAACAAAGTTGTATTTCTAGAGTCAGCTGCAAAGAGATTACCGAAAAAAATTCTTGTGGTATTTTGGCTCCAGCTTTTGTGTGTGTGTGTGTGTGTGTCCCCGTTTGTATCTATGTTTTGCCAGAAATTCAGTATAGAGTGTCACCAAGTTTCAATTACTAGCTATCCAAGTGACCTACAACTTTTAAAACCTTGTAGCCGATGATCGTTCACATAATGGGGAAGGTTTAAACCTGTGCTCTCAGAAAAAAATGTTAATTTGCTCCTAAACTTGTTACAGATACCTTGCACGAGGCAACCGGAAGGTACAAGTCATAATTGCCTTTTAATATCATCGGAGATTTAATAGCCTCCCCTGGCTTTAACTTCCGTAAAGGAAGTATGCATAAAACATTTTTAGTGCTCACAAGTTAGATCTCGATCGGCCAGTTAAGTCAGCCATTGCATTGAATTGGTAGAAGCTTTGGTGAATGTCCATTGAGCAGTAAGGCTCAGGCTGCCAGGCAGTGTTCAAAACCAGGGTCACTCGCTGGTGGCCCGTGAGAATTTTAAAGTGGTACTTGCAAATCATCTGTTTGAATGAGTGGACACTGCTAGACCCATGTAGATTTTACTTCCAGCTTCCCTGGGAGAGGCATGTACCAACATCTCCCCCATTCCTTTCTGACGTGGCGTATCTATCTACCTCGATGGAATTATCTTAATGTGGCATAACTTACATGAAATTACTAGTACTTTGAAGATACACTCAGCTGATTCTCTTTGTCTCTGCGTGGCAGATAGCCTGCTTTGCATTCACCGTCTGACATTCACTTTGTAGACCACCTCTCACTGTCCGCAGAGTCACGCATGCCTGCTTTGCTTGGAAGGAAGTTGAGCTAAGAGTCCTTTAAGAGGGGTTGGAGAGCTGGGCAGTGGTGGCGCACGCCTTTAATCCCAGCACTTGGGAGGCAGAGGCAGGTGGATTTCTG
>NW_022196891.1:76289485-76309165 GCF_008632895.1 Mastomys coucha | reverse complement strand
CATATAATAATAAATAAATTAAAAAAAAAAAAAGAGCCTTTGCGAGCCCTCTCTGTTAGTAGTGGATCAGTTTGGTTTGCACTTCAGAATGTAAACTCAGATCCCCAAAGGGATTAACTTTGCATGTTTTCACTGTGGTCTGGTCGCGGAACACTGGTGTTTGTGTGCCTCTTGTTAGCATGTTCGCCATAAAGACAATGGCTTTAATTTAGGGATCTGAGGACAGTTAAGAGGGAATCTCCCCAGTGGATAGCCGCCTCCCCGACTAACATGACCCAGATATTTGCTGTGCGTTTGTTTGAGAGTTTGTAAGGATTAAATTACTTGTTTCCCTTCTAGGAGGGTTTGATGCCAGTGAATAGGAGATTCAATTTCCCTGAAATATTAGTCATTATGGTTTCTTATTTTCTGCTTTATATGCTAGAATTGTGAAGTAAAGCGATAGGGAACACGGGAGAACAAACCTAAATCAGTTCTATTTTCCTTTTCTCATGGAGTTATATTATTTTGACCGCATCTGTTGTTTTGTATTAAAAATCATTTGTTAGTTATATGGATGGTAGAGTGAATCTCTTTAATTTTGAAAAAGGCCTTTGGGCTCAAACCAGAATAATTACTATTTGCCAACAAAAAAAATGGAAGATCCCATCTCTAAATTGTTTTGAATATTCAAGCTAAAGGGAGATCTTATGTTTAGCATTTCCGAGCATCTTTTCTTTTAGTTAGAGTTACAGTAATTTCCCTACTCTGGAAGAATAGCATGATTTTAATTGAGATAATCTATTTTTTTTTTCATAGTATAGAATTTCAATGAAGAAACAGCCAAGCACTTGGCCACATGGCATTGCCATTTTTAATGAATCCTAATGCTTAGATTTCAGTGATATAAGCTTGGAAATTTTATAAAGATACATTGTTTCTATGAAAATAATCTGTTTAGATTTAATTTATCTCATTATGTTTGACTTTCTTCATGTTAAAAAAAAAAGGCGTATGGGCTGGAGAGATGGATCAGCGGTTAAGAGCACCGACTGCTCTTCCAAAGGTCCTGAGTTCAAATCCCAGCAACCACATGGTGGCTCACAACCATCTGTAATGGGATCTGATGCCCTCTTCTGGCATATCTGAAGACAGGTACAGTGTACTCGCATACATAAAATAAATAAATAAAAAAGATTTAAAAAAAAAGAAAAGAAAATTATTTAAAAGAGCCCTGTATAGTATAGTCAGTCTATTATATGCATTGTATTACAGATAGTTTGTTCTGTGTAAGACATATAAAGTGGGTTTTCCAGTAAGCCAGGGATGGAGGGAATCTGGGAGACACCATGATTTTTAAAAATCATTTCTTTATTTGAGAGAGAAAGAGAGAGAGAGAGGGAGAGTGAGTGAGTGTGTGTGTGTGTGTGTGTGTGTGTGTGTGTGTGTGTGTGTGACATGTGTGGTTGGTTGCCTGTGGAAGCCAGAAGAAGGTGTGGTTCCCCTTGGAGCTGGAGTTACAGGCAGTTGTGAGCAACCTGATGTGAGGTCTGGAAACTGATTCAGGTCTTAGAGAAGAGCAGCAGGCACTCCTACCAGCTGGAGCCATTTTTCCTGGCCCCGTCTTTGGTTTCTCTAGGTATTCTACAAGCTTCTTTCCCTCTGCCTGGTCACTTGCTTCATTGTTCTAGTGGCCTAGGTACTCTTTCCTCTTGCCACCCACAGAAAGAGAGATAGATGCCTGACCATTTAAGATTTGAGAGTACCCATTAATTCCTTTGATTTCCAGAGAAAATAGACTCCCTTACACTCATATTTAGTTATTGCTTTGTAGCTAACAGTTAATTTTACCACACTGAGAACAGTGAGCAACCTAAGAAGTTCCCTTGGATTCGACACTCTGTACTGTACCCACCAGTGTCTCTCCAAAGAAGTGACAGGAAATTCCTTTCTGCTTTTTTTCTTTTCTAAAAATAATTACTTGTCTTTATTTTATGCGTATGTGTGAATGTTTGTGCCTATATACGAGTATCACAGGCATTCCGGAGGCCAGAAGAGGACACCAAGTCTCTCGGAATTGGAGTTATGATGGTTGTGAATCTCCATGTAGATGCTAGGAACTGATTCTGAGTCCTGTGCAAAAGCAGCCAGTACTTTGAGGTACTGAGCCTTCTCTCTGGCTCCTGCTTGTTCTTTAAAACAAAATCAAATCAAAACAACCTCAAAACAAAAATCAAAACAAACAACAACCAAAACTGGTTGCTGTTTAGAGAGTAGGGTTTTTTTTTTTTTTTTTTTTTTTTTTTTTTTTTTTTTTTTTTTTTTTTTTAAAGATCTCACTCCGGTGAAAAATAATTTAGAAAAGTATTTGAATTGGGAGTGGAGCACTCGTGTTTGTGTCTTAAGTAGAGGGCGTACAGATTATTACCGTCACGTGCTGACTTGTCCAGATTAGTTTCCTTGAGAAATTCCTCTGAAAGGCAGAAAGCTGAGGCTGGGTGTATATGACATTCAGTTGTGACTCAGTGGACACTCCCCAAAGCTTATCCACATTTCAGGATAACCGATTTGTGATACCAGCGTGTGGGGAACTAGCCTCCAAGTTTGAAGCAGGAACATCACTGGGAAGCTGGATTTGTCTTTTTAGAGCCTCTTTCATGTTGAGATGATAGGTTTATTCCTCCACACAAGGCTTCTAGGTGCTGGGAAATTCAACTTATGGCAAGCATTCTGCCAATTCAGCTACACCCATACTTGTTCTTTTTTCCTTCACAGACTTCTTTTCATTAACTTGGAAAAAAAAATGTCGCCACCTTTGGCTTCTTGTTGTTTTGGCTCATGTGCTGAGAGCTGTTTACAAATGGGAAATGTCTGTCTAGCAAAGGGATGTACCTATAATCTGGAAATTAAATTTTCATCACTTCTCCGCCCCTCTGAGATGACCACACTTTCCCTAGGCATAACCCGCACCACCTTCCAACTTGATTCCTATTTGTTGGTTGCCCAGGAGCTAGTAGAGCATCAGAGAAGGCACCTTCTGCAACCCCTTTGCTATGCTGCGCTTCCTTCACGCCCAGCAACACACTGGATTCTCCATTGGCGTGTGGGGTCACCTGGAGACTCACACTTCTGGGACATTTTGCTAAAGTTCTGCCACATTCAGGAAAAGAAAACAAACTTGATTTGGATAAAATTGGTCCTTTATTTATTTCCATTCCCTGTTTCTCCTTTTAGAACCAGGAATTGCCCAAAATAAGCAGTCCCTCTTTTGAAGATTGCTGCTTAGTTCTGGTTTTGATTTGATGTGTGCATTTTTTTTTCATTGCTGCTTTCAAGAAGCGCAGCTTTTGTTTTTCGTTTGGATGGAATGATGCTCTTTTAAGAGAAGAGGGAGGGAGGAGAATGTTTTCTACAATGCCTGCAGGCCTTGGCTCTTCGTCTCTTCCTCCCTTTGGCTGTTCTAGAGTTTCTCAGAAGGGGTCCTCACCTCCCCCCTCCCCCCAGCTTCAAGCTCACCCCAAGAGTAAAGCTCTGCAGGGGACCAGTGGCTGGTCCAGACAGTCTCTTGAAACTTTTCTCTTAGATTCAGTTAACATTGTTTTGGAAACCTGAGGATTAAAATCTACTTACCTGCTTATAAAAACCGTGATCATCTAAAAAAGCTTCGTACATGGGGCTTTAGGAGTTAAATGATTCAGTTACTCTGGCTCTTCTTGTTCAGTGTGCCACAGTGTTGTGTGCTAAGATGTGCTGAAACTGCTTGTTGGGAGATGTGGAAGGGAGATGGAGAGCAGGTGCTGGGACTGTGGAAGGGAGATGGAGAGCAGGTAGGTGCTGGTGTACATATAAGTACACTGTAGTTGTCCTCAGACACACCAGAAGAGGGCATCAGATCTCATTACAGATGGCTGTGAGCCACCATGACGTTGCTAGGATTTGAACTCAGGACCTCTGGAAGAGCAGTGCTCTTACCCGCTGAGCCATCTCTCCAGCCCGCATTCACTATTTCTTAGAAACGAACACAAACACTCTCTGTGTAGTTGGGGATCCTTATTTCCAGTCACCAGAAGTAACCTCTGAACGAGACAGACACAGAAAAGAAAGTGTAAGGGGCTGAGTCAGGGGTGCAAGCAGTCTTGTCCTCTCATCCTCTCTCGGACTGGCTCACCACGTTCTACACTGGTTAACTTTTCAAAGAGTTGGCTTACTTTTGCTTATGATCTGTTGGAAGGACAGCTTTTTCCTCTTATTTACTCCTATGATGCTATTGACTTAAGTCAGATCTCAGAGCCATGGGTGATTGCTTCTGTTGACTTGTGTCTTGAGTTTGTCGTAGATGTAGGTGGCTAGTGGGAGAGTGGTGGGCAAGCCTGGAGAGACAGTTTTCTCGCAGCGGTTGTTCCCCAGCATTGCTTTGACAATGTGATGGAATCTTGGGTAGTTAGGATTTTACTGCTGTGAACAGACACCATGACCAAGGCATCTCTTATAAGGACAACATTTAATTGGGGCTGGCTTACAGGTTCAGAGGTTCAGTCCATTATCATCCAGGTGGGAGCATGGTGCTGGAGGAGCTGAGAGTTCTACATCTTCATCTGAAGGCCACTAGCAGAATACTGACTTCCAGGCAGCTAGGATGAGGGTCTTAAAGCTCACACCCACTCCAACAGGGCCACACCTCCTAATAGTGCCACTCCCTAGACTGAGCATATACAAACTATCACATGTCATTAACCCAGTCTGTTGTAGTGGTATATACTATTGCATTTAAAACATTTGTCTTACAATTGTAGTTTTTACTCTTTGACCTCCTTGGTTTTCTATTACTATAACATTTGTATGTTTGTTATTGTTGTTGTTTGTTTGTTTTTGAGATAGTGTCTCAGAAGTAATCCTTCTGCCTTTGCCTTCCGAGTGCTTGGTTTAAAGATGTGCATCACTGTCTGGCTCTCATTTAAGTTCTTGATTTGCATGTTCACCTCACTTCATTTCAGGTTTTCCCTTTTACACTAATATTTAAAGTTAACATTTTCTGTGTTATTTTAGTACAAGTTTAGGCATTTCCTTAATTATTTACTTAAAATATCTTTTCTTTTTTCCATTGTGACTCTTCAGTTCTTCAGGCTATATAGAAGTTCGCCCTACCCAGAAGAAATTGTATTGGGTTTTTGAAAAATACATTTCATTTGTTTTGTTTTTTTGCTTAAAGCAGGTTTTTTTTTCTTTTTTTCTTTTTCTTTTTTTTTTTGTTATTTATATGAGTACACTGTAGCTGTCTTCAGATACACCAGAAGAGGGCATCAGATCCCACTACAGATGGTTGTGAGCCACCATGTGATTGCTGGGAATTGAACTCAGGACCTCTGGAAGAGCATCTGTAATGGGATCTAAGGCCCTCTCTGGCATGCATGTGTACATGCAGACAG
Organism: Mastomys coucha; assembly: GCF_008632895.1. Lineage (NCBI taxonomy): Eukaryota > Metazoa > Chordata > Mammalia > Rodentia > Muridae > Mastomys > Mastomys coucha. The sequence continues at coordinate 76,303,760 of NW_022196891.1, read as the reverse complement.
AGCACTCATAGAAATTAAATACATACATGCATATATACACATACACACACACATATATATATATATATATGCTCACACACACATGCATACATAAACAAACAGAAACAGTGAGCAGTGGGTGCTTGAAAAAGATTTGTGACGACATAGCCATATCATGCAATTACTTTGTCCTTATTTGCTTGGTTAGTGAATTTTCAGAAGACAGCCTCTCTCTCTCTCTCTCTCTCTCTCTCTCTCTCTCTCTCTCTCTCTCTTTTTCTCTGTGTGTGTATGTGTGTTTCAAGATACAGTTTCTTTATGTGGCCTTGGCTGTCCTGTAATTCACTTTATAACCAGGCTGGCCTTGAATTTAAAGATTCACTAGAATTACAGGTGGTATTAAAGATGGGTGCCGTGTGCCACCACGCCTGGCTTGACACTCTGTGCTTTAATACTAATAGCCACCTCTTGCATGATGCTTCCTGTATTTCAGACGCCGTTTTAAGGTCCTTACAGATATTAACTTAATTGTGTGTTGGTTATCTTTTCCTTTAAAGGTCTTTTATTTGCATTCTATATGTTTTGAGACTTGATACATTTTATTACTGGACATATAGCAGCAGGGGACTTTTATCATTCCCTTTTATTCTTTATGCTTATGGCTTGTTTAACCCTTTTCTGCCATTGATATGATGGCATGGGCCTCTTTCTTTTCTTTTCTTTTTTTAGTAGTTTGTATGATGTAGCCATCTCGTCCCACCTTGCGTGTCTTTTTCTTCAAAACATGAGTGGATTGAGTTTTTATCCGGTTTTATTTATAAATGACCATAGAATGTGATGGCTCGATGCAAGCCTTTAAGGCCGGATTGGTTGGACTGGTCTGCCGCCTGGTGTGTAGATTTTGACAGCTCTCCTTCACAGCTGGCTGTAGGAAGCGTTTACATTTCCCTTCATAGGCCTGAAACCTCTTCCATGGTTCACGCCCCGCTCGACACTTAGTTCCTCCAGTCGGAAGGTAGCAGACAAGCAAGTTCTCATTCCCAGCAAGGCTATCCTTGCAGGGTCACCTGACACATGGCTGTCACTTCATGCTTCACAGCTTATTTATACTGTAGTATCTTTTTTTGTTTGTTTGTTTTTATTAAAGACAGGGATTCACAGGTAGCCCTGGCTGTCCTGGAACTCACTATGTAGACGAGGCTGGTTTATCACAGATATCCCCCTGCCTCTGCTGGGATTACACCCCGGTAGCATCTACTTTTGATCTTTTGAAAATGTACTAAGTATTTCTAACATGGCCGTAATCATGTTGCCCGCCTTATAGGACTCTTTCAAGTTTGGCATGAGTTAGTAGATGAACAGAAATGGTGCCATGCCCTGCACACCAGCAAGCGCTCACACTGAGTCATTCTGTTTACCCTTTGATCCTGTTAACACTCTGGCCGTTGGTGCTTTGGCTTGCCCTGGCTGTCCACCACTCACTGTTGGTCACCATTAATGTTACCAGGCTTATTTTAATTTTATGATTCAGCCTTTTAAATGTCTGGTTTTATTGCTCAAGTAACTTGGGAAAAACATCTCTGATGCCTTTCAGAGATGTCTTAATCCTGCCTGTCTGAAGTAGGATTTAGTAGAGTTTCTAAATCATTTCTTAGCACGACTATGTTATTAAGTTGGATAAGCTCAGGACCTAGAATGTATGACTTTGGGAGTCTGGGGAGATGACTCATAACCTTTTTCAAAAAATATATTCAAAAAGCGTACAGAGTACAGTGTGAAGATTCACAACCAGGCGATTGAAATCTTAAGCACTTTAAGATCTGAGACATTTTGAGCATCCACATGATGGTAAAAGATCCAGCACTGACCTTTCTTATCAGGCAGCAGACAATCACAAGTGTGCTACAAAGGCACTTGCTTCGGGCTATCTGCACAAAGTATGCCTGAAATGGAAATGAAGCTGATGTTTAGTTGGGTGCCATCTCTAAAACATCTCATCATCTCGGTCAAAATACTGTAGTATCAGAAGAATAATCCAAACTTCTGAATACTCACCTTGTCCTATCCACTTGAGATAAGAGAATCCCAAAGTCCATCAGGTGACGTATTTGACTTTGGATTCCGTGTGGCGACAGTAACGTTCCCATGAAGAGAGGCTGAATGTCTAGATAAGAATATATTTAAATACTTAATTTAGCTTAAAAAGAAGATTAGTGGTGATGTTGGTTATACAGCATGTGAATAGTCTGTTGTTGTTGTTGTTGTTGTTATTGTTGTTGTTGCTGTTGTTGTTGTTGTTGTTACCAGGGATTGAATCTTAGACTTCAGACATGTTGGACATTGAGCTTTGCCTGACCTCCACAGATGTGAATGCTCCTAATGCCACTGAACTCTATACTTGGAAATAGCAGGTTAAAGTGCTAAATCCATGGGGGATGGAACTGTTCATCCTAGATGGAGAGGGTGCTGACCCACCAAAGAAAGGATTGCACCCAAGCCCAGCTCGCTGAGCCAGTGAGTTTATTGAGGTGATGTACAGGAACCTGGGTAACTGACAGGCAGCTGCGATGTCAGGTTACCCACAACATGCCCTGTGGACAGCCAATAGCACAGAGAAGCCCTACCTTATCCAACCTTTTACTTATGTAGTAGCGAGTAGAATTCTGGGGAGTGGATGGGTCTGACCGGGTCTCCTGGGTCTCATGTTGTCCTTTCCCCGGGTCTCTTGAGGGTCTTGTGTACGTCATCAAAGCTGCTCGGCTTCACAATAAAGATGTTCATCATTAAATTAGAGGAAGTAGCTGTATTATAATGGCATACCACAGCCTAACCAAAGAGCACCATCTGGAGGGTGAAAGAGGATGTTCAGCCATTTAAAAAAATCCAAATCTTGACTCTGTGTGTGTGTGCACATATGTGTGTGTGTGCGTGTATCCACAGTGCCTCTTTACTTGAGTTTGTGCCTAGAAGCCAGAGGCCACCTTTATGTGTCTTCTTTTATTGTTCTCCATCTTATTTTGGCACAGGCTTTCTCATTGCTCTTGGATGTCACTGCTTCGGCTAGGCTGTCTATGGCCAGCATGCAGTGGGACATGCTTCTGCTCTTGCTAGCAGTGGGGATGTAGGTGCACACAGCCGCATCCAGCTTCTATGTGGGTGCTGAGATGCCAGACTCGGGTCCTCAGGCTTGATCAACAAATCGAAGTCGGCATCAGTGTGCTGACGCGGGTTTCCTGTCTTGCTTATTTTCTAACACAGACCTACTTGTTCTTTGCAGGAAGGAAAAGCTCATGCGGTGTTCTCAATGCCGAATTGCCAAATACTGCAGCGCCAAGTGTCAGGTAAGGCTGTTGAGCTGTTTGGTGAGCGCTTCGAACCCTCCACCTGTGCACCTCTCTGTTACACCCGTGGGCCTGTTTCTTCTTTCCTTTCATCTCTTTTAAAGACAAAAACAAAACAGTGATTCCTTTTTTTAACTTGTTATTTTTCTTTTAGTTTTAAATTCAATATTTGTTATTTGTACAGTTTGATTATGCTTTGTCAAGGAAGGAGGGCAAGGAAGGAAAGAAGGAAAGAAAGAGAAGAGAGAAAAGAGAGAGAGGAGAAGGGAAGGAGGGAGAGGGAGGGAGAGAGAGAGAAAGAGAGAGAGAGAGAGAGAGAGAGAGAGAGAGAGAGAGAGAGAGAGAGAGAGAGAGAGAGAGAGAGAGAGAGTGAGAGAGAGAGAGAGAGCACTGCACATTAATCAGAGCCAGGCACTCATTGACCATTACTACCCCAACACAACCTAATTGCCCCTTTAGCTGTGACTTCAATGGATTAGTTCACTGATGCTGTCAGTGCCTTCACGATCCAGGCACCTACCAGTAGCCCTGGCTGGGGACCAAGTCTTAAATATCCACGTATGCGGTGGTACATTTCAGTTGGAAAGCATCACACCATTCACTGTTAAGGTTTCTGTGTAGGCATATCTGAAGATCGTATATGTTTATAAAAACAGACACAGGGTTGGGTTTTTTTGTTTTTGTTTTTGTTTTCGAAACAGGGTTTCTCTGTGTAGCCCTGGCTGTCCTGAAACTCACTCTGTAGACCAGGCTGGCCTTGAACTCAGAAATCCGCCTACCTCTGCCTCCCGAGTGCTGGGATTAAAGGTGTGCACCACCACTGCCTGGCCGACAGGTTGTTTTGCTAAAGGTTCTTCTATGCCTTCATTTCCTTTTTCATGTTTAGAGATTATTTTGTCTCACCTAATATGTATAGTATATTACCATGATCATAATTTCTTCATTAATAAATGTTTAGATATTCTCCCAAATTAGGTATTATAATAATATGTTCTGACATTATTTCTGTAGTTTTTGTGTACTTCTAAAATTTAATTTAATGATAAATTTCTAATCATATTTTTTAGCGAAAACATATCTGCATTTTGGATTTTTAAAGACAATGTCAAATTGCCTTCCTAAAGATTAAATTAATTTGTAATGAATATGGTTGTTAATATTCTTGGGATTCTTTTAAGGATGTATAATTAACATTCAGCATGACCTTTTCATCACATTTTTTTGATTAATCGTTTAATGAGAGGTATAATTATGCTCTAATAAATTGTATCATTAAAAAGTCTTGAAACTTCGGTGTCCGTGTGGTCTCGTGCTCATTCTTAGGATATGCGTGTGCTCTCCCGTGTGTTTGTGTGCACAGACATTCATGTGGGATATATGTGTGCTCACTTGTGTGTTCATGTGCACAAGTACTCATCTGGAGTTCTTGTTTTTTTAGTCTAGACCATTTTTTTCAGTTTTTTTTTAATCTATCTTATTTTCTCCTTTGAAGTTAGTTTCTTCAGGATGCAAATAAACTGATTTTAATGGGAAAAATCCATGTTTGAAAATGTCAGAACACCCAAGTTCCAACATTACTCCTGCTACTTTCTAGTTAAGCAATTTCATAAGAAGCATAGGGCCAGGCCTCAGTTTCTGAGTCTGTACCGATGAGAGCTAATATCTGACAGACATCTGCTGTGTGTAGGCTCTGTTTATAAGAATCTTGTGTAAATTAGCTGCAGGGGACACGCTCATTTTACCAGTAAGGAAACAGCTCAGAACAGCAAGTAAATTATTTTGTATTTCATAATTGATATACTCTGGATTTTGGGGAATAATGTACATAAAATTTCCAGATTTAATATTTACCTTATAAATGTACATTTTTTTTCTTGGAGTAACATTCTGATTACATCTGCCTTTCTATTATCTATCGTATTTGTCCTTTCTTTCTTGGCCACTTACTTTCACTGTGATGCTTGGTACATGCTCAGAAAGATCTTTATCCCTTAGATCCCTCCACCTGTTTTCTATTGTGTTCAAAAGACACAGAATGGAAACATTTTAAACTTGAAATGAAGAGCTGAGGAGAGGGTTCAGTGGGTAAAGCGTATGAAGCGTATGCCGGGCAAGTGTGAGCGCCTGAGTTCAGGCCATCAGATATGGAAGTATGTATTGTAACCTGGAACTCTGTGGGAATGGAGACAGGCTTGAGAATGGAGACAAAGCTCATTGGCCAGCCAGCCTAGGTGGAATCCATGAGCTTCAGGCTCAAGGAGGGACTGTGTCTCCAAAATAAATGTGGAGAGCAGTCAAGGAGAGATGGTCTATTTCAGCCTTGGCCCTCTACACATGTGTGTGTGTGTACATGCATGCATATCTTCATACAGAAGCACATGTCTTACATAGGAACAATGTACACACACACACACACACACACACACACACACACACACACAGAAAGATAAGACTTCAACATGCTCCTGATAAGATAACAATGTTAAAGAATATTTTTTATTTTTCATTTCAGTTTTTACAACAAATACTTTGTCATAGTGAGATCTCAGCTTTCTTGTACAAGATCATCAACAGTAACTACAATAGAAAACAGAGAGAAAGAGAGAGAGAGGGGGAGAGAGAGAGAGAGAAAGAGAGAGAGAGAGAGAGAGAGAGAGAGAGAGAGAGAGAGAACACAAATGCCTTCCTCACAACATAAATCATAGAAAACCTATTTTGTGATCATATTTAGCCCATCCCTACCCCCTGGCGAAATGGGGCTCCACATTTCCGCAAATGTCTGGTCAGGTGCAATGTGTATAGAAATGATGAATTAACATACTATTTGACATACATCTTTTGGAAACTTTATTTCTAATCTCAGCGGCCCAAGCCTTTATTTTTCCTTTTCCTCATTTTTGCAAATATGTTTTCTCTGAGGCTACTCTCTCCAGTTGTAATAATACATAGAGAGAAGAAAAAAAACATTATCTGATTAGAAGAAGTAGAGGGAGTTTGACGCGCGGGTATGCCACTTTGATTCATCGTAGTGTATATATTTTATTACATATATTAGTTATTCACCGTAGCATCAATAACAGTGTCATTGTTAGATATAATGTGCAAGGTAATGGGAAAATAGCCAGTAAGATGAAATATACGATGCCATCCAGAATATATGTTTGTGTGCATGTGGGAAGTTACGTGGGTGTGGGGGTGGGAGTCAAAGACTGGCCAGAACATATGCATTTAAACTGCTCCGGTTATCTGCCCCTTAAGGTACAGAGCTAAACGCTGTAATTATTGTGGATAACTATAAAGCTGCACAGAATTAAACTGACAAACTGAACTATGAGGACGGTGAACAGTGCTGAACAGGACGTAAGAGCAAGCAGAATGGAGATTGGTGTAGGGAATAGGACTCTGTAGGAGAAAAGTATGTTTGTCTCAGAGGAACGCAGGTGGCCGGTAGCTGAGCCTTTATGTGTGCCTATGGTATCAGCACGTTGTCTGAGAGAGGTTTGGGGGCTATTTTCCAGGGTACAACATATTCTTTCTGCTCAAAGGACGCTGTCATCGTTGTCGGCATTTACATTTCCTTTTTAAACATAAAGCACCAAGAACGTATTTTCATTATAGAAATTAAGGTACAGGATTGAAACAATGGATATTATCTCTTTTTTACTTCTGTTCTTTAGAGATAATGTTTCTTTTTGTGAATGCAATAGGCTGCAAAGCCGGTTCCTTCATGTTTCCAATGCAGTCAGTCAGTCCATCTGTCCGTCCACTACCCACGGCATACAGTATTGTTCCTGGTCCTGACAAGATTTATTTTTTTCTTTGGTGGCTTTGAGCTCCTGCCTGTGCCTGATGGTGGGCCATCCATCACATGGTTTCCTAGTGTGGGAACCCGTCTCCATGTTGGTATAATGGACCACCCCAGATGATTCAGAGACTGAAAAGGAAGAACGGGCTATTTTCTTATTAAGAATTGTTCAAAATGTAAAAACTGACCGAGGTATTGATAGCAAGTAAACCAATCTCAAGCAAACTCCCCAAGTATTATTTTACCTTTTCTGGACTTAGCTGACTTCTGTTATTTATATTCTAATTGAATTCATTGCTAAATAAAGCACATAAATAGATCACATTCCCGATTATGATCTTATGAAAGGCACTACGTTTGTATTGAGAGGTTCTATTTCATATTAGCAATTATGTATCTCCTTACACACATGAATCATATTTTTGGGTCAGCATTTCATGTGCAGTTATCAAATGATTTATTTTGGGTTGTGAGCCTAGCCTTTAACGGCTGAGCCTTCTCTCCAGCCCCAAATGATTTATTTTTATGATAGAAAACTCTTCCTATGTCAGTAAGCCATTCACAGGGTGATTTTTTTTATCAGTTTTTTTGCAATACTGTATTCCAATGGGGGGTTTACTAAAGAAAGCTCAGCCTCTTGATTATTTTAGGAATAGTTGTGTTTCAGACCTCAGGCTGGTAGGATTTGCAGTGTGGTGGATGGTCCTGGTGCTGTTTATATTTTGATGCTAATTGCGCTTTCCCAGGAGGGGTTGTGGATGAGGAGTGAATCAGGTAGGTACTCAGGTGACTTCCTGTGAACCTTCTGCCCACCTTAACTTGTAAAATAAAGGCTAGAACTGGTGATTGGGCAGTGGAAGAGAAAGCAGAACTGAAAAGTTTGGGGAAGAAGGAGGAGAGAGGAGAGAGAAGACGAGAAGGAAAGAAGATGGAGGAAGAACAGGACATCCAGATTCCGTGTGGCATTAAATAGCCACAGGTCGCTATGAATATCATATGAGGGATGGAAAATTACAGGACAGTTTATTTAATCTAGGTGGGCAGTTTGTATCAATATCAATTGGCTCTGAAAGTATTGTGTGAGCATCTTGTGAATTGAGAATTTATTTCTATATAAATCTGACTAATGAATTATAAGCTTCTAGAGCTTTGATTTCCTGGGTTTAAGGGGATTTGTGACAACTAGCCTTGGCCGAGAAGGTACAGGCAGCTCTGAGGCAGGTGAACTGGGGTTAGCCTAGAGGGAGAGAGACCAGGGACCGAGAGTAGCTGGGTGTAGAGCAGGTTGGTGCAGAATTTTTTTTTTTTAATATTTCCCACAACACTGCAGAGTTGTTTTTGTTTGTTTGCTTGTTTCTCTTGTTTGTTTGGATTTTTGATACACGGTTTCTCTGTGTAGCCCCGGCTGTCTTGAGTTTGCTCTGTAGACCTGGCTGGCCTTGAACTCAAAGAGATCCACTTGCCTCCGAGTACCGGGACTTACGGTGTGCGCCACCAACCGCCTGGCTGGATTTGAAGAGTTATTTATGGTCCCTCCTGACGATCTCAGTGGTGCTGACCATTGGCATTCTCAAGTGACTCTTGTTATTACTGTATCAAGATCCTTCATAGCTGTTACTGTTTCCTGTTTCTTGTGCTTTTCCTATTTCTTGTCTTTCATTATTCTCTTGCCTTTAGTAGTCTTTAGTTAAACTTTTTTTTTTTTCCATAGCAATTCTGTTTTCCCCGTCTTCCCTGTGCTTTTTATTTTTCCTGAGGTAGGGTCTTACTATGTAGCCTACACTGGCTTCAGTTCATATATCCCAAGATAGCTTAGCTAAGGTCTTCCTGCTGTAGCCTCTGAGTACTTGGATGACAGGCGTATGTCACACGTCCCCTAGTGAGGGAAAGCACCTGCCTGTGTAAAAGAGTAGGACCAAGTAGAAGACTGTAGTGGTCTGGACAATCTTAGCATCATATTTAAACGGGAGTTTTCACCTTAACTCTCCATTGCTTAGTCTAAGTCATGCCAGTAGTTGGGAGATATGGTAAGATACTTTAGCAGTATAGGCCTTTGATTAGCTCCCTTTGTTCCCCCCCCCCCCCCACCATGCTCCAGCCCTGCTTTAGTCTCCTCCATCAGCTACACGGGCTTTCGTGTGGAGTTTTCCATGGCAGGGTAGCCTGTCTCAGACACTCATGGCTGTCAACCCTGGTGCCCCCCCCAACTGCTTCTGCACCCTGTCTTTTTACTACCGTTTGGACTTTCCGATGAGGGCAAGCCACCCTGGCACTGGTGACTTTGGGAATTAGACTCAACCATGACTGCATCAGGGAAGTAAAATGTTCTTTCTGCTAGGTTCACGTAGAACCTGCTGTCGATATTTTGGTTAACCCAGAATAGAGATTTCTGCTATGCTCAGACATTTATTTTCTGTGTCTCACCACGTTGACCTTGTTGTTATGGTCTCTCTGTAGATCGTGATTTGGCAGCTTTTTTTTTCCCTGTGAAGGGCTGTGTGGTAAATAGTCTTGGCCATATTGCTTGGTAATGACTTCTCATCTCTGTCTTATCATGAAGAGAGTGCAGCTATTGAATGTGACTTTATTCTAGTGTAACTTCCCCCAAATGTGGCCACAGAGATTTGACTTATACAGCTTGTAGTTTTCTGAATCCTGTACTGGATGACAATGGCATACTCTGGGACCCCAGAGTTATCATTGCCTCGCATTATACAGGTTTTGGTTAGCTAAGATATTATGACTACCAAAGATGTAACAACTTAGTTGTTTCATTTTGTGGTAACTTGGTGCCCTGTGGCCCTCTCTGGCCTCATTCCTTCGTCCTCTGTGCCCTTGTTTTCCTACTTGGAGTAGGGACAGTGGGAAGGGCTCTTGTGTGTTCTGATATGCCTGCTCTGAGCACTGAAGTAAGAAAACTGTGCCGCTCTTGAGAGATCAGACCAACTCCATCTTGGGTTCAGCCTCCATCTTAGAAAACCTGACCTAAGGTTAAACTGAAGTTAGCCAACAAGCCTGCAGCTAGCACTAGTTCCCAGGTTACTCCCCAACAAACTTGCAGCTAGCACTAGTCTCCAGGTCACTCCTAAACAAACTTGCACCTAGCACTAGTCTCCAGGTCACTCCCTAACAACCACCCAGCAGGAGGAAAGTAGAAGTTAAGTTTATGGTTTGACTCCTAGCACCAGCCAATCATTTTAAAGGGCACCAGATTCCATAGTAGCCCCCCAAATCAGATGTGTGCCAAGCTGGAAACCCCCTTCTATAAATCTTGCTTGAAACTGGGCTTGGGGCTTCCTCCTCTTGTCCTGCTGCATCCGGGTCAGTGGTGAGCTGGAGCTTGATTAAAAAGGCCCTAGTGTGACTGCATCGGAATCAGCTCCTCAATGGGCTTTTGGGGTTCACAAACACTTTGAACGGGCACCACACTCTCTGTCACCAAATCTCCTGAAATCTCAAAAGAAATCTTCATGCAAGAATTTGATCAATGCCCTTTAGTTGTAGCTGTTACACAGCCTGCCCCACATCTACTTTATATTCCCGGATTCCAGCTTTGGGCCTCTTTACCCATCTGAGGCCCCGTGGTCCAACACTGGGCCTTTTTAAGCACAGAGGTGGAGCTGCCCCTCACTTACTACCAAGCACTCTTGAATAGAATGCGAACTTTCAGGTCTTTTCTTGTCTGCAGATTTCAGGGCAGCTCAGTACTTTGAGTTGTGCTCTTAGGAACCCCTTGTAGCTACCTGTTTGTGAGTGTCATGAGGCACACATTGCAGTGATTAAAAATAGTCCAGGGGCTGGGGAGGTAACCTAGCGGCTAAAGGCATTTACTGCCACCCCTGATGCCTGAGATCCACCTGGTGGGTAGTGAGAACAAACGCCTGCAAGTTGTGTGTTCTTTGGCCTCCACACATCCTCTGTGGGCAAGTGCATATGTCTATACATACACATGTGCACACACACACCTTATAAATAAATGTAATAAAAAAGCTCAGATAACCATTTCTATCTCATGAATAGACAGTTTTTAAGGTAATTTTTAGGGCATTTAAACAGAGAATATATATCTACATATGTTTGGCACATGTAGGGTTATTCTAAGTTTGAGATTTTTAGCCTTTCTCAGACCCACCTCCACATTTTGTGATGATTAAGTTTATTGTCCTCCCTATTATATTGAAATGAAATTATATAGGCAATGCAGTCTACCTAAGTTGGTTTATCTATTATTATGTACTTTAGTTTACTTTGTTTTTATTTTTTGGGACAGGGTTTCTTTGTGTAGCCCTGGCTGTCCTGGAACTCACTCTGTAGAGCAGACTGGCCTTGAATTTAGAGATCTGCCTGCCTCTGCTTCCTGATTGCTTCGATTAAAGGTGTGCACCGCCACACCCAGCTCAAATTTGTATGTTTAGAAGGAGAAAGAAAATAAAGAGTAACAAAAATAACGTGGCTCATTATGTAAATAGTTAGACGTAACTAGACTAGAAGACATGACTATAGACTGATGCAAATACACAGAGCCACTCTGAGAAGGAAGAGCAGATGAATAATGGAAAGTCTGCAGGATTGGTAACCCTGATAAAGCAGGAGCTATGGCCTTAGCAGATCCAGCCTTAGAAAACATGGGCTGACTTTAGAAAAATTCTCAAAGTCTTCCCTTGACTTGACAATGACAAGACTCAGTGCTGTTAGGACTTTGTAAAAATGGGCACACCGAGGTTTAGTTCTAGGCTGAGCCCATTAGAAACCCATTTTTACCTTCACATCCTATCTCAGAGGACGCGTGAAACTTGGTGTTGCCTTTGGGATTGGTTTTTCTCTTGTGAGTGTGCCCTCCATGCGAGGTCTGTATTCTCGGTTTCCGCCAATTAAGTGTCCGTCGTGCACTACAACATCATACCAAACAAAACGACAGTTTCCCCGAGCAATCTGCCTTCAACATTGCTACTGTCCTCATCGGGAACTCCCCATGTAATTAGTTTGTAACAGTTATAAAAACTGTACGAGTCACATACAGAAACTTGCAGTTTCTCAAGTTATTGTTCCAGTCCGGGCTGCCCCGACTCTGAAACTCGATTCTCCTGTTGTCTTTGCTCTGTGATGTGACACTTGCTTTTCCTTCATCTCCCATGATAGATTAAGAGCAATGAACTTCTGTGATCCTCTAACCCCAATGGGAAGATAAGCACCCGCTGCTCGTTATTTTCACTGAATGATTCAAGAATAGAAGGAAGGAACATTTTTCCTAGGGTCTGATTAGTATTTAGATAGAGCAGCATTAATTATGTTAAAGATCAGGTGTTACTCTTGACAAGAATTCTTTAAATTTTAGATGCTTCATTTAAACCAGTGCCAATTAACTGATTAATTAGCCCACTTTCTGAAGTGTTTGGCTGTCAAGTGTCCGAGCTGTTGTTGTTGTTGTTGTTATTATTATTATTATTATCATTATCATTATTATTATTCTTCTCATCCGTTATATCCCCAGTGCACTTTCTCCTCCCTCCACAAAGAACAGACTTCCTAGGGACACCAACCACACACAGTATAACCAGTTACAATTAGACCAGGCGCAAACCCTCCTGTCAAGGCTGGATGAGGCAACCCAGGAAGAGGAGAAGGGTCTCAAGGGTCGGGAGAAGAGTCAAAGACAGCAAGCCCCCAGCTCCCAACCCCACCTCCACCGTGGAGTTTAGCACTGTAGGTTTCTTGTCTGAATGAAGGGCTCTGCGCTGGCCTGCTTAACCTGTTCTTATCGGAAGACCAGATGGAAGTATGTACTTCACATCTTAGGACACCAGCCCTGTCCCCAAGGATAGCAGTAACAGTCATGGGGTGCTGCGTCTCATAATTTACTCAAGTTTGTTTGATTCATTTGAACGTTTAGTAGGTAAATATATTTTGCTATTTGTTGTTGGGCTTTTTTTTTTTTTTTGGAGACAGGGTTTCTCTGTGTAGCCCCATCTGTCCTGGAACTCACTCTGTAGATCAGGCTGGCCTCGAACTCAGAAATCTGCCTGCCTCTGCCTCCCAAGTGCTGCCCAGTGGGTGCTTATTTGACAGTGAAGCAGTATACTCTTTGAGCACCTTGTACATCTTCATCATAATTGACAGTTGCTAGCTAGGTCAGTACTTGTCCCTGCGCAACAGGTTTTTTCGCTGTACTGAGTTATAGACTGTGCCTACGAGTAATGACTGGTGTAATGTAGCTGCCCAAGGTGCCATTAGAGTTACAAACATAAGCATTGTCAAAAGACACTGTCCAGGGGCTGGAGAGACGGCTCAGTGATTAAGAGCACTGACTGCTCTTCCAAAGGTCCTGAGTTCAAATCCCAGCAACCACATGGTGGCTCACAACCACCCGTAATGAGATCTGATGCTCTCTCCTGGAGTGTCTGAAGATGGTTACAGTGTACTTATGTATAATAAATAAATAAATCTTAAAAAAAAAAGACACTGTCCAGTATGATGATCGGCCTTCTTGGAATACATTCTCCTGTGATTTAATGTTTAGTAACAAATGTCTTCCTTCTACCAGATGAGAATGATGGGAGTCATTAGGCTCTGTTTACGTCCTCCTTATAAAACAACTTAAATAAACGTACAAACATGGCAGTCATGTACTGGCCTTGTTGAGCATGCCAAGGGCTTCACTAACTTTGCTTATATTTGGGGAGTTTGTTTTTAAATCCCAGACCATGAGCCTTACTTTCTCAGTCTAATATTAGGATGGCTTATAGTATCTGGATTACTTTTAGCGTTTCATGTTTCTGCTGTTACAACCTATTTCTTTATTTTTCTCACCCCCCCACCCCCCAATTCCTAGATAGGGTGTCTCTGTACAGCCCTGGCTGTCCTGGAACTCTCTCTGTAGACCAAGCTGGCCTTGAACTCACAGAGACCTACCTGCCTCTGCTTCCTGAGTGCTGGGATTAAAGATGTGTGTTAGCACTGCCCAGCGCAACCTTTTTTTTTTTAACATGACTTTCATTGTCTCATGAAGCACAGGTTGACTTGAACATAGTCAAGATGGCCTGGAACTCCCAAACTGATTTCTTCAGCCTCCTTAGTGTCTGGAATATAATCACATTAAGCTGGCTCTCTTTCTCTCTGTTCTTTTCCTCTGCCTTTCCCTCCCCTCCTCCTC
>NW_022196891.1:76252056-76289037 GCF_008632895.1 Mastomys coucha | reverse complement strand
TCTCTCTCGGTGGCAGCAGGGCTTGAACCAGGGCTGCTTCATGCTCAGCTCTTTGCCTATTTCTTTACATGGAACTAGTGTAGTCCTGCTGAGATTCGAGTGAGGTGTAAGCATTGGAATGAAGGATAACAAAGAGTGTTAAACAATGATCATCTTAGTCAATTTGAGCAACTAACCCTGAGCGGAGTTGAAGCGGAAGAGGTGGGTTTATAAACAATGCTTTCCTAACCCCAAATTACTAGGGGGCTGCCCAGGCTGACACAGGAAGTCTTTTGTAGCAAGTGGCTCACTAGAACACCGTATGAGTTAGATGTATCATTTTTATGTGTGTGGCATCAGATATGTCCATGATGGAACTTATGAGATATTTGATCTAGCTGTTGCCCTGTCCTCAGTGATCGCATCCTTCCCTTTAGTCTATTCACATCTAGCTTCGTGGCATCTAGCTTTGTGACGTCTAGCTTCGTGACGTCTAGCTTTGTGACATCTAGATTCGTGACGTCTGGCTTCGTGACGTCTAGATTCGTGACGTCTGGCTTCGTGACGTCTGGCTTCGTGACGTCTGGCTTCGTGACATCTAGATTCGTGACGTCTAGCTTTGTGACATCTAGATTCGTGACGTCTGGCTTCGTGACGTCTGGCTTCGTGACGTCTAGATTCGTGACATCTAGATTCGTGACGTCTGGCTTCGTGACGTCTAGCTTCGTGACGTCTGGCTTCGTGACATCTAGATTCGTGACATCTAGCTTTGTGACGTCTGGCTTCGTGACGTCTAGCTTCGTGACGTCTAGATTCGTGACGTCTAGCTTTGTGACATCTAGATTCGTGATGTCTGGCTTCGTGACGTCTGGCTTTGTGACGTCTGGCTTCGTGACCTAGCCCCAAGGCTGTTCTCTCCAGCAGATCAGACCATTTTGTCTTCAAAACTAGACACTTTTATGAAAAAGGATCTCTTATAATTAAGTCAGGATAGAAGTATGACCTCATACTGTCTTGAACAAACTGGATATTTATGGTTTAGCTCCTTCCTGTGATGCTCTTCAGGGCAATATGTAGTCTTTATCGTTTTGAATCTGTTAGCCCACCTGGTACATCTGACTTTTTACAGCAAAGCTCACAAAGCTGGCTCCTCTGCTTTGATTTCCTCCACCCCCATGCTTTACTTTCCTAGCTTTGGGTGATTCTTTCTTTAAAATACTATTGTATACGCTACCAAATATTGCGTTTAAGTATTAAGAAAGGCCCACTGGTCCTTACTGTAGAGTCTCCCACCTTGTGATGACCAGAGGGCAAATTTAAGGATGATGTGAGGCGGAGGTGTTTGTGCCTTTGTGCGATGGCTACTTTCTTGACAAAGACTGAATTCTGGATTGTATGCAGTATTACAAAATAAATTTTGCATCTTATAGTTCTTTTTTTTTTTTTTTGAAACTTTTGTTGGTGTTTTTTAAGATTTATTTATTATCTATTTATTATAAGTACACTGTAGCTGTCTTCAGACGCACCAGAAGAGGGCATCAGATCTCATTACAGATGGTTGTGAGCCACCATGTGGTTGCTGGGATTTGAACTCAGGACCTTTGGAAGAGCAATTAGTGCTCTTAACCGCGGAGCCATCTCACCAGCCCGCATTTTATAGTTCTATTTAGGCTGTTGAAAATAAATTAGTGCTGATGATTCTCAAAGCCGTTCTTCAAAGCCGGTTGGAATGAAAGTTGGCTTTTGTCTCCAGTGTCTTTCCCTGCTCTTGTCTTCACAGAAAAAAGCCTGGCCGGACCACAAGCGGGAGTGCAAGTGTCTTAAAAGCTGCAAGCCCAGATATCCACCCGACTCCGTGAGACTTCTGGGCAGGGTTATCGTCAAACTGGTGAGTACACATCATGAATGGTGCCTGGCTTTGATTTGACGAAAGCAGTTGCTGTTTCTGTTCATATTTAGGGCTGAGACTGCACTCATGTTAAGGTAGATGGTGGATTAAGTGTGTTAAGATAAGAAACGTTCTTATTAGCCCTTGGCTTAATGGCAGTGAGGTGAACAGTCCCTATCAATAGAGATAGTATAATCTCTTTCTTGAATAGATTCTTGAGGTAACATCTTAGCAAACTAGTGGAAACTGTGGTTCCTTTTTCCCAGGATACTGTGCATGTATGAGCGAATCTTCCTTTTTTTTTTTTTTTTTTTTTTGGTTTTTCAAGACAGGGCTTCTCTGAGTAGCCCTGGGTGTCCTAGAACTCACTCTGTAGACCAGGCTGGTCTTGAATTCAGATATCCGCCTGCCTCTGCCTCCCAAGTGCTGGGATTAAAGGCAAGTGCCACCACTACCTGGCTTCATTGTCTTTTCAAATGAGAACATAATTAGATAATAATATATTAAATTGACCATTATTTCTTCTTCTTCCTCTTCCTCTTCTTCTTTTTAAATAGAGCCAGGATTTGTGATTTCTGCAGTCCTGTCCCCTACACTACAGTGTAGTCTGGAACCCTACCCTGAAAAAGCTTCTAGATTGTTCTGAGAGGGCTGCAGCCTGAACGCTACATTATTGTAGGGCTAATTTGGTTTCTTCACTTAGTCATTGACTTTCGAACTTTTTATTTTCCTTTTTCTCCACCCCAAACTTTTATAGAGGCTTTTATAGTAGGAACTTCTTGTAAAGGAGTTTTTTATTTGGAGATAAAACTGTCTAGCTGAAATTGCAAGTTAGACTTTAAAATTGTTGCTAAGCAATTTCAAAAAAGTGCTGTAGAGACCTGGAGGCATGACTGGGTTGTGGTGGTGCCCGATGTTCAGCCTGATGATGACCTGAATTCGGTTTCTGGAACCCATCAATGGGAGGAGGGACTGACTTCTGACTATTGCCCTTTGACCTGGACACACACACACACACACACACACACACACACACACAAACACACACACTCACACACACACACACACACACACACACACACACGCGCGCGCATAAATGCTTTTAATGTTATGAAGAAAACTGATATATAAAAAATGATCTTTTAAAAATGTAATTGTAGTTGGGCGTGGTGACTCACACCTTTAATCCCAGCGCTCATGAGATGGAAGCAGGTGGACCTCTATGTGATCCAGGCTAGCCTGGTCTACAGAGTATTTTCCCGGACAGCCTGAGCTACATAGTGATGTGGTGGTATATCATATTTCAAAACAAGCAATCCAACAAAAACTTTGATCAGAATATCCGAGTGGAGGCAAAGCTGCATTGTTATCTCTTCAGGCATTGACCCTGTCTTTGGTGTTTTCTCCTTTTCCTTCGCAGATGGATGAAAAACCCTCGGAGTCAGAGAGACTTTATTCCTTTTATGATCTGGAGTCCAGTAAGTGAATTTTCATTACTATCCTAAAATTAATGCTATCAGTTATCTGCAGAACTGCCCCACCCCATTTTCTCCCATCTTTGCAGAGGTTCAGTCTAGGGCAGCTGTTCTCAACCTGTGGGGTGTAGCCATTGGAAAGCACATATTTTCCATGGTCTTAGCAACTGAGACACCCACTCAGGAGCAAAATTACAGTCATGAAGTAGCAACAAAAATATTTTATGGCTTGGTGTGGGAGTCCCCACAACATAAGGGATGGTATTAAAGGGTCTCTGCTTTTTTTTTTTTTTTTTAAGATTTATTTATTTATTATATGTACAATGTAGTCGTCTTCAGACACCCGGAAGAGGGCATCAGATCTCATTATGGATGGTTGTGAGCCACCATGTAGTTTCTGGGATTTGAACTCTTAACCACTGAGTCATCTCTGCAGCCCCGGAGGGTCTCTGCCTTAGGAAGATTGTGAACTACTGCTCTAGGACCTCACTCATGATGAGCCCTGAGTTACCTACTGAGCTGCCTTCACGAACTGCTTTTCATAACAGCTTTGCTCTTCTGTGTTTACTACATGAAACAAACATAAAGAAATGTTTTGTTTTTATAAACGACTAACACGTGATTTTTGTTTAGTAGATTCTAAGGTAGATAGGGCCACATATAGGTTTGTGAAGATCTACAATAAATAGAATAGTGTAATTGAACATGTAGACCCATCTGCATAGGGAAACTATGCTATAGGGTTGGTACTGTGAAGAATTAATAAATTTGGGAGAATGTTAGTTTTTTGAGTTTTTTTCATGTCTGTATTGTAAACACTATACACATTTTTTTTTCCCCACAAATAAATGAAACTCTGCAGGGAGTTCATAGGCCTTTCAGTGACAGGAGGTGAGCCCTTGCTTTATTTTTAGACACCTTGAGCGGAACTGTCAGCCAAGCAGTCTCTAGAATCTGACTGGATTATGTTATCCAAGTGAGGCTGATTTGAGCATTTAATGATCACTTCTAGAATGCTCCAGCTAGAATGACTCCCGTGTCAGGAGGTCTTGCTCTGGCAATGGTCACTCCAGACACCCTGCCCTGGCCTGAGGGGGCTGTATCCCAACCAAGCCTTGATGAACTTTAGATGGCTCTGTAGCTCTTCTTGTTCAAGATGGGAACAGGAACACTACTCCATGAACTCAGAAAAAGGTGTTTCGTTGAGTTAGCCAAAAACTGTTTTTGGATTGGTACAAATGCCATCCTTCATTTGCATACCATTACTTCCTTTGTTCCTGACTCACTCACCAGCAGGCTGGGCATCTGCTTTTCAAGTCAGCCAGAAGACTCCTTCCTGTGCTGACTCTGGTGATCTTTAACATTCAGCCCAGTTAGAAGCTTTTCCCTTCCCCCAAATGGGCTGAATTGGTGACACCAGGAAGAGGTGCCACCACCCGTTGAAAGGATAGCTGACGGGTGACTGGCTCAGGGCCAGAGAGTAAAAGCAGGGTGATTGTTGAAGAAGCCAAGACTCCAGAAGGCAGTGGGCAAGCGACTAGGGACCTTGGACTCTGGAAGGGTTCCTGGTGAGTTGCTACACCTTGAAAATAGAAGATTCCTGCCTCTAATGTGCCTGAGCTCTGTAACGTTGACACTGGGGTCCTGATTCTTAAGAACCGTCATACCTAGCTGATGCTGACTGCTGAGAGCTGCCATTGTGTAGAGATGTTTCATAGAGCCAAGGACTTTACTAGCCCTCTTGTGTTGGTTTGGCAGCACTGAGTCAGGGCCGTATTCCTCTGAGCTGTGTGATACATCTTCAGCTTCCAAGGTCTGGAGTCATGCACCTCCAGTTCTTCAGAACTGAAGCCTAAACTTTTGAATCTGTTAATCCAACCCCTAATCCTTTGCCATGTGAGGCTCATGATTTCCTCATGAGCAGAATGGAGTGGGGGGGGGTGGATCTCAGTTTGTCCACCTTCGTCTTCTGTTTCTTCCTACCTTTCTCCCTTCTCTCCTTGTTTGGTTTCCTTTTCACATTAAGGAAGAGTGACATAGTGAACTGTGGCAATCTAGGAAGTCCCTTAGTGTCCTCATGCCTTTAGATACTAAGGCAGGGGGTCTGGAGAGATGGCTCAGCAGTTAAGAGCATTGACTGCTCTTCCGAAGGTCCCGAGTTCAATTCCCAGCAACTACATGGTGGCTCACAACCATCTGTAATGGGATCTGATGTCCTCTTCTGGTGTGTCTGAAGACAGCTATAGTGTTCTTTCATATAATAAATAGATTAAAAAAAAAAAAGATACTAAGGAAGGTCTTGGATACAGAAGCCCTATGCTCCATGACAGTATTGGGCATTGTTCTTCCGCTCAGCTCCCATGGTGGTTACCTGTTGCCATGGAGGCCTTCAGGCGCCCCAGATGTGGGGTCAAGCACAGTCAAAGGTCTTCTTCACTAAGCTTGTAAGTGGCTCCGGTCTCAAACCAGCTAGAACTGGTAGCCTACGTTTGTTCACGCAGTTTACCTCCCATTCTGGTTGGAGATGAATGAGAGGATGATCTCAGATTTACATATCTAGGACCTTAGGTGCCAATGGTAATACATTGCTATTTACGAAACCATGGGTTAATTATTCTGTTGGACAAATAATTTGAAGAAAATATTCAAGCCTGACATGAGGAAGAGTGTTAGTTCTATTTGGTGTGTCTTTTCAAGTTTTAATAGAGAACTAATTAGTCATTTTTCTTTGTAGTACTGCTAGATAATTAACACCATTTATACTGAATTTGACTATTAACATTAGCCCCCACTCAGTAGCAAGCCATTATATTGCCTTTGGTGAAGTCTCAGATGTTATTAGTCTGATGGCTTACTCTTAGCCTTAATATGGCATGTGTAGTATAATTTAAACCAATGTTCAAGGAGGTCATATTAGCTTTAGAAAAATGTGTGGGTTTTTTTTTATAAAAATATAATTGACACATAAAGTATTTATAAAAATCCGTGGAGTCCAGGATATGTGATATAGTATATAACAGTAAAATTAAGGTAATAAGCATTCACATTTCAAAAATGTATCATTTGTATGTATTGGGAACCCTTTGAAAATTTAGTAGAAATGATTCAGCATAAGTATACAATAAGTAATGATGGTATCAGAATGTCAGACATTTATTGTGTTTTTTATGTTGGGGATATTTAGACTTCTTATTTAGTAAGGACTTAAACCTGCGTGCTGCAGAATGGCAGTACTGAGTCTTCCTAAGTCTTCCTAGCTGACTGTGTGTGGACACCCATTATCCAGCCTGCCTTCATCCCACTGCTCTGTCCTTCCTCACATCTGATGACCACTGCCCGACTTTAATGAGCTCCTCTTCTGTCCTGGTTTCAACATTAATTGTCAATTTGGCACAGCCTAGGGTCATCTGAGAGGAGCAGCTTCAAAGAGAATGGTTTAGATCTGTGTGGTCACGTCTGTGAGGGATTTTCTCTATTAGTTCACATAGGAGAGCCCAGCCCATTCCTTGAGCAAGTGGTCCCAGGCTATCTCTACAAAAGACCTCGTTAAGCATGATCCTGTGGGTGAGCCTGAGGGTGAGTCAGCGAGTAGTGTTCACCCATGGTTTCTGCCTCGAGTTCCGGCCTTCAGTTTTTGCCCAACATTCCCTCTTATGACCTAGATGTGTAAACCCGGTAAACCTTTTCTTTCCGAGTTACTTTTAGTCAGAGTGATTTTATCACAGCAACAGAAAGGAAACTAGAAAACGCTTTAAAACTTGCTAACGTGAATGAGAATGAGTGATATCATTCTGGCGCCTGGCTTATAACACCTGGGCTGTATTTTGCTGCATGTGTGTATCGTACTTCTTTATCTGTTCACTCCACCCCTTGAGTCTAGGTTTCGAGTACTGGGCATGGTGCTGCAGTGAAGTGAAGGAATAAAGTGAAAAACAGAGTTCTGGGAATGTAGAAATAAAGTTTCACAGTAAAATAAGGGGGAGCTCTTATAAGCAGCAAGCAATGTGGAAACAAAGTTTTACAGTAGCAAGCAGCAGCTTCAGCCATTTGGCTAAGTGTTTTCTGAGAAGCACTGAGAAGCTGTGTTTCAGAGATAGCCAAGGATATGCTGTAAAAACAAAGTTCTGGTGGTAAGAATGTTGAGACAGAATGACCAGGTCTTTCTGACTAAGCTAAATAAGGCCAAAACAAAAATAACTGGTGGTTGCAATGACGTTAAGGTCCACGAAAACAAGGTAATAACAATTCTTTGAAGAACCCCCCCAGCCCCTCCTGTGGTGAACTTTGAAAAAGACCATAAACTGTCACCCTGACCTTGCTGACGACAATCCCCCTACCATCTAGTTACTTAGCCCCTTCCCAGGGACTTTTCAAGGACAGGTGCAGAGCTGGATAGGAAAGTTGGCTGACTAAGCCAAGAACAGCCCCCTGAGCAAGCCAACCAATGCCTGATGAGATCCTTTGTCCTGTGTTCCACCAACCAGAGTAAACCAGCTAGCCCTGTTGCAGAAATCTGCCCTGTGTAGAGTATAAAAGGTGTGTGCTTTCTGAGTTCCGGGTATACCCACCCCCCTTGAGGGTGGGCAACCCCACGTATGTTGATCAATAAACCTCATGTTATTGCAACGATCTATTGTCAATCTGTGTTCTCCGGGTTGAGCCAAGATTACTGCAGAAGATGGACAGGCAGAGCCCTGGTTGGCACAAGGCTGCTTTGCGCAAATGACCGCATGCTGTTGTGTAGGAGTGCCTGTTTCACTGCATCTTTGCCAGAATGGACTGTTATGCATTTGGATAATAACCATTGTAACTGGAGCAAGCTCATTGATTTAGTTCCCATTTTCTGGTGATTACCACCGTGGAGTATTGTATTTGTCATGTACAGGCTCACCATTTGTTTATCTTCCTTCCTTCTTTCCGTCCTTCCTTCTTTTTTTTGAGAAGTGCCTTTTTTATCATTTCATATTGCTGTGAGTTACTTTGAGTTCTTTACATAGTCGAGATATTAGTCTATTGTGACAGATCACTTACAGATTTTCCCTCTGTTGTGCAGGCTGGCTGCTTGCCATATCACTTGTATCCCTTGTGCAGATGTGTTTTGTTGTCTGATGGGATCTTTTTTTTTTTTAAGATTTATCCATTTATTTCATGTATCAGACACACCAGAGGAGGGTGTCGGATCTCATTACAGATGATTGTGAGCCACCATGTGGTTGCTGGGAATTGAACTCAGGACCTCTAGAAGAGCAGTCAGTGCTCTTAACAGCTGAGTCATCTCTCCAGCCCTGATGGGATCTTATTTTCTAATTTCTGTTTCTCTTGATAGTATGTCGGGTCATCTCCAAAAGCTTTGTGCTTAGGCCCCTGTTCTAAATCCATTCCTTTATTTTCCTGCCTAATTGTTTTATGGTTTGGCATTAAATGTTTATGTTTTTGATACATTTTGTATTGCTCTTTTGTATGAAGGGCGATAGGGCTCCAGTTTTGTTCTTTGTATATGATTATCCACGGATATACTTTATCGAAGGCACTGTCTTTTCCTGTAATGCATATTTATGGCACCTTTGCTGGGAATCGTCTTGTTGTGAGAACATTAATTTCTGGCCTCTGTTCTGGGTTGGAGGTGGGTGTGTCTGCTGTCCTGCAGTGACCGTGATAGGCTTTTGGTGGTGACAGACAGATGCTCATCAGACGATACATTGTTGCATTTCTAGCTGGTTTGCTCCGGATTGTTTGGCTTTCTGATGGTTTCTCCTGAGTCTGTGAAGGACATCATCACTATTGGGATTGCCTTGAGTCAGTCTATGGCTTGGGGAGGTGTGAGTGTCTCAGCAACATGTATTGTTCAAACTCACAGACATGGATTGTCTCCTTTAATGTCTAATTCCCTCCCTCCCCACTCCCCTCCCTCCCCTCCTTTTTCCCTTTCTCCTCTTTAGTTTCTTCCATCAGAATCCTGTAATTGCAGAGAGCTTTCACTTCTTGGCTTCCTTCCTTCCTATATGTTTCATTTTGGGTCGCAGTTGTGACTCAGAGTGCTTTGTTTCTTTTGTGGTCAAGTTTGCTACAAATGTGTAAAAAGTCTTAGTAATATTTATGACAGTTTTGTATCCAGAAGCATTACAGAATTATTGTATCAGTCTTAGCTCTTTTCTTTTCCTTTTTTTTTTTTTTTTTTGGATTTTCCAGACAGGGTTTCTCTGTATAGCTGTGGCTGTCCTGGAACTCACTCTGTAGACCAGGCTGGCCTCGAACTCAGAAATCTGCCCGCCTCTGCCTCCCAAGTGCTGGGATTAAAGGCGAGCACCTAGAATCTTTCTCTTTAACTGAAACATAAAGAGAAGCAGCCCGGCTGCCTCCAGACCTGTCTGTGTTTGTCCTACCTGGAAATCCCTTGAGGTTGAGATTTATCAGGTCATCCATGTTTCTGTTATGGTTCACATTTTATATGGCAAATTTCAGTTGCTTAAACTTCATGTGAGCTTCCAATATCTTGTTTTCTGTCTTCTTGACCTTTCAGAGAGTGCTGTATTTACCAGTCACTTGTGACCTACTCATGAATTATTATGGGGAAAAAATCTGTTTAAATTTACTGACTTAATTAGGATTTATGATGGTAGAGTTGTGCTCCATAATGTAAAAGATCTGGCAATGTGCAGCCGATTTTGACTTATTATATCTTTAAAGCCTGTATGCATCTGTTTATTTTTTGATAGCCAATTTGATATATTTTGTGGATAAAGTTGGAGAGAATTTAACCAATTGTAATATGTTTCATGCTTTGTACTTGTCAAAAGAATAAGATTGTCAGGATAGATTGCATGTCAGGAAATATCCTGTTTAATAGCCAGCATTTGAACACCTGAGAATCATTCATGACGTTCGGTTGGTGATTATACTATTTGTTTTCTTTACAAAAAGATATTAGCAAACTCACCGAAGATAAGAAAGAGGGCCTGAGGCAACTTGCAATGACCTTTCAACATTTCATGAGAGAGGAAATCCGGGACGAGTCTCAACTGCCGCCATCTTTTGACCTTTTTGAAGCCTTTGCAAAAGTAAGTTTGAAGCTTGGTCTCCTGGCTGATGCTGTAAGTCAGTCCCTCAGCCTTTGTTTTCTTGTCATTTGCAAACGTGCCTAAGCCTCAACAGAGTATTGAGGACCACGAATGCCCCGCATCACTCCGCCTCTCTTCACAGTGCCCAGTGGTGCCTGTACAGGAAATGTCTTGATCACTTTTCTGTTTGATCAGTATTTTACTTGGAGATTATTCATTGCCAATGCTGCAGATATCCCCATCAGAGAATCTGTCCCCTTTTCTCAAAGGAACACAGCATATATATTTCACTACTTTCTTCTGAAGGATTTTGCTTTATTATTGGATTGGTTGGTTGTGTTAGCCGACTGAAACAATCTCTTGGAATCTATTCTGATTAACTGTTTTTTAAATGATTGTAAAGCACGGCGGTTTCTGACTTAAAACAAGTTAAAGAGCAGATTAGTGAAACCCTAGGTTAGTGTGAGCAAAGACATTTATTCTGTGGTCTGTAAGTGGGAGCTGGGTGTTTTCTTCTGGGAGTTCGCCTTGGTGCGGGCAGCCGTGATGCAGTGGTGTGGGATGGCATGGACCCAGGACTCAACACACTGCTCTGGTGTTGTCTTTGTCTGTTTGTTTGCAACGGTCGTCACATTTTTTTCATCGGAAGATGACCCTGCCACTTACCTTGAAATTTGTAAAACACATATTTTATAACATCCCATGCTTATTTTAAGGTCTGCTTTCAAAACTACCCATTTTATAAGAATTTAAATGTGATCATTTCGAGTGCTTGAGATTTCTTCTAGATTTTTCCCCCCAAAGTTATTTTTATTCTGTGAAGTAAACCCTATGGTTTTCTGATATTGTGACCACAGCATTATATTCTGGTTTGTCTATAATTTAAAGTTGATTTGAAATGCGGTGGCTACTCTGATTGCTTGTTTCATATATTTTTGAAAAATTACAGCCTTTAGTAGTCTTATACGTACCGTGCGCACAGCTTCTGTGGTGTTAAACACTGAAGCAGCGGCATCTGTCTTATGATGACTGGTATATCACTCCTCACGTTCATAATGTGACTGTCCTGTGGTGTCATTTTTATTGTTGACAAATCTTCTATAAAGTGAGTAGGTGCGATTAATGTTCACATAAAATAGCTTAAAATGTTAAGTTTAAAATGTGAGTCAATGCCTTATTCCTGTTGTTTATTGTTAAACATTTTTTTTTTTTGTTTTGTTTCTTGAGACAGAGTCTCTCTGTGTAGTCTTGGCTAACCGGTAACTTGCAGTGGTCCACCTGCCTTTGCCTACTGTGTGCTTGGATTGAAGGCCTGAGGCATAATTGCTTGGCTTTTTAAACCTTTATGTTTTGAAACAGGGTTTCTCTGTGTGACAGCCCTGACTCTCCTGGAACTCACTTTGTAGACCAGGCCAGCCTGGAACTCTCAGAGATCCACCTTCCCCTGCCTCCCGAGTGCTGGGATTAAAGGTGTGCACCACCACACCTGGCCTTTTTCCATGTTGTATATGAGGACTATTCTGGCATTGTGATGGAAGGTCATTTGTTTGGACAAACTGTCAATAGGAAGCTGTCTTCCTCCCCCATAGACTTGGAGTTGTGTTTGCTACCAAAGTGGAGTGTTTAGGACCGGGGGTGGGGGGGGGAGGGCTCAGGTGGAAAAGTGCTGTACACGAAAACACAAGCTCCTCACTTCCAACCCCAGCACACGCACAAAGTGGGTGCACGCTTCCAATCCTAGTGCATAAGAAATGGTGACAAGTGGGTCTGCGGGGCCACCAGTGTTGTCCAGTCAGGAAGTCCTGGGTCTCAATGAAAGAGTCTGTCTCCAAAAACCAAGGTGGGTGGTTCCCGAGGAGCGACAGGAGAATCCACACTGTGCAAATGCACGCACATGCGTGTGCACAAACAGAAGGCAACACGTATATCATTGAGATGTTGGAGAATAATTGGTCTCAGCTATGTAACTTTTTCTTAAAAGGTACGTTAGTAAAAGTCAGAGGAAAGCAGATGATTAACTTGAGGCTCCTGCGCGTCCTTGCCAAAGTGTCACTCGTGGTTGATCTTTCTGTTTATAAATTCGTCTGCAGAAGAGATCTCTCTCGGGTTCTTCCTGTCTCAGGAGGATGATCTTAATCAAGCTAATTAGTGTTCTGCAAACCACAGAGAAGAGGTTCTCCACCCAAATCTCTGTGTTTAGAGGAGCCTGTGTGTCTTTTCTAGGACAGTGGACTTGGGCAGAGGGCACCAGGCAGAGAACCTCTCCCCACTCTCCTATCCCATACCCATTTTACTCTCATTTTACAGTGAACCAGAGAGAGAAAATGGCTGCCACCCCAGCCCATGTCCTCTGGTAGGCTGCTTCGGCATGCTGTGTGCAAACTCAGTTCACAGGACTTCCGCATGTGTTTGTCTTTCTTGGTCTTTGAAATGAGGCTTTTCCTGGCCTTAGTAAAAAGATGGTGTGTTCTGTTTTGGTTTTGGTCTCTTTCTGTTTTGTATTCGTTTATGTTTTATGTCACCATTGGACTCACTAAACTTTTTGTTTGTTTGTTTGTTTGTTTTTTTCTAGACAGGGTAGCCCTGGCTGTCCTGGAACTCACCGTGTAGACCAGGCTGGCCTCAAACTCAGAAGTCCGCCTGCCTCTGCCTTCCAAGTGCTAGGATTAAAGGCTTGCCCCACCACTGCCCAGCTTTTTGTTATTGTTTTCGAAACTTTTGTTTTATCCTTGGTCTTTGTCACCAAAGGGCCGCAGGATATTTTGGTAAGAGTAAACCGTGTTTATTCAAGCTGGGCCCAGTAGAGGACCCAGTGGTTAATTCCTCAGAGCTTTCTCTTCCGGTTGCTTTAGGTGTTGAACCATCTGGGAGTTTTGGTGGGAGAATAATGTCTTTCTTCTGTTAAGTTCTTAGGATGCAGAATGTGTTTGTTTCCACAGTCTTAGTTTTTGCCCGGCAAGATTTCCTCGACACTCTAGAGACCCTATTGAGTAGTTATTTTGTGGGTCACAGTCAGGACCTCTTCCTTGTCACTTGCTGCTTAGCACCGGCACCGATTTTGCTTCTACCACCCCACATAAGCACACACCCCAACAGCAATTAGCTGTAGATCTTCAGTTTCCCCTGTGATATATATCCCAATGAATCTGTGGCTCGCTTGTAAAACTGAGTGCCATGAGTTATATCAGAACAGATTCTTTTGCCCAGGTCAGAGAGCCGAGGCCCCTCATGTGGAAATAGAAACCGACCTGAGTTTGAGAAGAGAAGACGCGCTGGCCGATTGTCCATGGTGGTCTTGGAAGGCTGGGTGTGGAGAGTGGCAGTGCTGATTGACTGCCACTGAGGCTTAGCTTAGGGACCCACTGGCCTCCGCAGGAGAAGACCGAAAAGGGCGATCTGTGCAAGAGAGGCTCAGTTGTCAGAGTTGGAACAAAAGCTGAATGTTTGCTGTTGACATAGATGCTGACTGCTGCTGAGTCTTCAGAATTCTCACCCGAGAAGAGTAGACACCTTGAGATCCAGTAGATGATGGTCAGGCTGGAGAAATCACAAAATTCTTTAACTGGGTAGTAGTGGTTTCTTTTTAAACTTAAGTTTATGTTAAGTCATGTTTAGTATATGTTCTTCATGCCATAAAACTGTAACACTTCAGGATAGGCGGCAGGCGGTGACTCCGTTTCCCAGCAGTAGAGAGAGGCAGCTGGAGGCATGAGGTGGCTGGAGCTGTCAGTGAGGAGGTTATTTATGTGTTCACCAAAGATAAGGGCCTTGTCTCCCTTTTGTCTCCTTCCATGTGAGCCCCCTCCCTCCCTTCCCCATCCCCACTCCCCACTTCCCATGCCACATATTTCTCTTCTACTTTTCTCAAGAAGTTTCTTTCTTTCTTTTCTTTTCTTTTTCTTTTTCTTTTTTTTGTTTTTTTCGAGACAGGGTTTCTCTGTATAGCCCTGGCTGTCCTGGAACTTACTCTGTAGACCAGGGTGATCTCGAACTGAGAAATCCACCTGCCTCTGCCTCCCAAGTGCTGGGACTAAAGGCGTACGCCACCACTACCCGGCTCTCATGAAGTTTCTAGTTAGGTTCTGAGGTGAATTTTTCTGGGAAGGGCAAGAGCTCTAATAAAGTCTTCAGACTGAGTCCTAAACATTTGCTCCAAAGCAAGTAAAGGAGTACTAACAATAGTTACTAACTTACCAGGTCACAAAAGTACAGACACTGAGAGGACTGATTCGTTTACTTATTCAAACATTTTTTCATTTGATTAGTTTATGTGTATGGGTCTCGCCTTCATGTAGCTAAGTACACCACATGTGTTCTGTGCCCACACAGGCCAGAAGACAGTGTCGGATCCCTTGGAACTGGAGTTACATGCAGTTGTGAGCTGCCAGGTGGGTGCTGGGAATCAAACCTGGGTTCTCTGGAAGAGTGGTACTCTTAGCTCCCAAGATGGCTCTGCAGCTCTGAGAGGACAAATTTAAAAGGAGCCCATGTGGTATAGCAGTTAAGTCATCATTTCCAAGCAAGAAGTGAATTTCTCCTCATCTGTGTAGTTGTATATGTGCATATACATATATACACATCTGTGTTTATAGGTACATAGGAATAATAATATCATCTCTTTTGTGGATAAAAATGAGGACTAACTGTAAGTTGCTTAGTAGGATATCTGGCACCCACTAGTATGTGTGCTGCTGTTGCTCTACCTCCCTGTGTTATTGGTATTTGAGTATAAAATATCAGCGTTTATGTCTCCCTGTGCTGTCATTCGGTGTGGAGCACAGGCTGCCACTGATTGTAAACCAGTGGAGCACGGCTGCTCACCGCCATGTTCAGTGCCGGTGTCTCTTGAGATGCTGCGAATTACCTGTCTCGATGAGAAGAAATTTCACAGACAGAAAATAGTATCTCTGCCCTCGTAAGCGGTTTTTGGTTTTAGTCCAGAGTTTATTGTGGCAAAAATTCACTTCTGCCTTCACTCACAGCAGCCCACCGAGTCCCGAGCGGTTTTAGGGCTTTTCTGTAGGTGTTGTGAAAAGTAGGTTATGAATGAGCTCTGTTTCCTACTTGTACCTGAAGAGGTGAAAAGAAATCACAAATGTCTTAGTTGTGATAATTTTCCGAGATGGACCACAACGTGTAATATGTCTATTTAATCATAATTATTGGAAATGTTTATGAGTAGGACAAACTAATTTCTATAAACAGCCTTTTGAGGTTTTTATTAATGCACAGTATTATTACTAACACGATAAGATCTGAGCAATGGAGTAGAAACTGAACGGGTTACACAGAATGTTCCAGAAGTAGACATTAAGTTGGAAGCGACAGAATATCAGTGACCTTCCTGACCACAGAACACATGCCTTGGCTACTGTTCCCCCAGCTCTGCAGCACCGTTAATTTCACAGTGTTGTGCCACTGGCGCAGAATTTTTTTCATTAGGAATTCCACATCTGTTCGAAAAGATGTTCCCTCCCCCTTTCCCCATCAAATAAAATAATAATTCTCCCGGTCACATTTTTATACTTTAAGGCATATGTGCCATTTTAAATATGATTTTTAATTTAATAAAATGTAATCTTTAATGCTTTTAGTTGTATTTGCAGTGTATGCTGGTCGTATAAATCTGAAGAGAGGACATTCCAAGGTCATTCCTTTTATTTTGCCGTTAGGACACTGAAATTCCATATTCTGTTTCATTGTGAGCAAACTCAATTTTTACTTTTAAAAGAGTTTGTCCTAACCAAAATCCTGTGGATTAATACGATGAGAAGATATGTTGGTTAAATATTTTGAGGGACATTAGAGATAAGGCCAAATAAAACGTGACCCAGATTATATTCAGATTCTAAGTTGCATGTAGCTGGTGTGTACTGTCAAGGCTCGGAGTGCTGGTGAACAGCCTGCTCATAATTCCAGTAGAGAGCAGACGGACAGACAGACAGACAGAAAACAAAACACGTGATGTAACCCTTTCTTTTAAGTACTTTTTCTTTTTTTTTATTTAATTCTCTGGGAGACTGCAGTAAAAAGAAAGAGTGACGCTGACTTGGGTATCTCTGAGTATCCGTCTAGGACCTTAGGTTGATTTGTGCTCTTTGTGCTGCTGTGCTGGTTTCGGGTGACTCCCGCGGCTCTACGCTGTCTAATCTGTAGGCAGACAATTACCTCTCGCTTTGAAAGGTCGCGAGTGTGCGTGCGTTTGCCACTTGATGGCTTCAAGTTCACCTCGGACGAAATTTTAGAGCCTTTTTTGTTGATGAGCTCCATTGGCTTTCACTACTGTAGCTTGCTATCAAGTAGTAAGGAGAGCAATTTTTTTTTTTTTTTGTGAATTAACAAAGTGATGGATTGTCTAATTACAAAGCTGATGTGAGGTAGCCATATTGTAACTTCGACTACATTGCTAGATGATCCTAGTGACTGATCAGATGGGCCTGGGTTCCATTAATGGAAAATATGCTGTTAAATATTTTATACCAAGAGCGAGCAGACGCGCCAGGACTGCTAACCTCCGGGCACCGGGGTGCACGGACCTATATGTTTGGCAGCGACTGCTTGAAGAGGCATTGTAGTGTGCTCAGCGCAGCTGCTGGAAGTGTTAGTTTTGGGGATTAACTTCTCGGCTGGTCTAACACAGGCAAACAGCCAAGACTTGAACTGAACAATGATCCTGGCATTCTAATTACAAAGTGGTGACAACGGTCATGATTTATATACTTTTTTTTTCTTTATTATAACAGGTTGAGTCCCCACGTAGATTCAGGAGACATTTATTCTCAAAGATGCATGTTAGCCCTTCAAGGGAAGCGAAGTTTGTGGGACACTTGGGCTTTGAAGACAAAACAAATCATTGCTTGCCTTTTAATTGATGATTTTTATATATATCACACTCTTCACTTTTAGCATTTGGTTAATATTCCTCTTCATTTGTGTGTAAATAACCTCATGGTGGCTGTGAGGTAGATCATCGTGGTTAAAGACCAGATGCCTTCTAACTGCTGAAGGTGGGAAGGATAATTAGTGAGCTCTTTATCAGCTCTTCTATTATACCTGGGCTGCCCGAGGTTAATTGCCTACCTTAGGTCTACTGCTTTGGTTAAAAGTATGGAATGACGGTTTGCCAAGCCTTTTATTTCTTCGTTCGGGTGTCTAGACTGCCACGAGTTCAGAGAGAGGAGATGCTGCTGCCATTACTGCTGCCATTGCTTGTGCCCTTTACCAACAAAGACTTGCTTCTTGGGGGCACTGTCCCACTGCAAGATAGTGAGTCCCCAGCAACTCTCTCCTGTTCTAATTGTTGGGCAAATAGAAATGGTACAGCACACTTTGGTGTCGTTTCTGTTTTGTGGATGTTACTTTAATAAAATATTTACAAGTAGTGATTCAGTCGATAAGGATATGCTAGGCAGAAGGCCATCTTTAATACCATGGCAAAATTCATGAAGTTTACTAAATTAGTTGTCAAGTCAGCATGGTTGACAGCCTGTGATTTCAGAAAGTGAAAACTTGCCGTATTAATTACTCCGGCCTTTCTCTAAGAGCACACGTATATGACCATCGTGGCACCTTGAAGGCAGACTTTTACATGTGAGAAGAGATCAACTGTGCTCGGTCCCTGAAGCAGTTTTTCAAAAAATTAATTGTTTTAAATTGGAAAAAAAATTCCCAATTTATCATTGGAATTTATTTATTTATTTATGTATTTATTTGTTATTTTTGCTTCAACTTCTTGATTCTCCTGTGCCAGATTCCCAAGTACTGGGATTACAGGTGTGTACCAGCATATCCAGCCATCCTGATATTTCAAAATCTGTAGACCTCACGCAGTGACAAAGCAAGCTTCATCCACACCCAATGTGACCTCGCGGGGAGTCAGCTTGATTTTGCTATCGATGCCTAAAGCCTGGGCCATGTGTTCGGGAAGGCCATATCTGTGCACTAACGAAGCTCTGTTCGTGAACACAGAGCACCAGGCCCCATCTCTTTGGATGTTCCCTGGAATGGTCTTTTGTTAATTTTCCCCGGTAAACTTTAAAACCAAACAGGCGCAGTTTTGGTTTACAGGCTGTGTCAAAGCAGATGGTGGGCCGGATTCGCCCTGGGGGCCATTATTTGGTAAACGGAGAATCTTTTTTGTAAGCCAGAAGATATTCTGCACATAGTAGGGAACAGAGAGTACTGTCAGAAAACTTCTGAATGTACAAAAAAGAGGGAGGGTGGTAAGAAATGTTTTACTTTCCCCAACCAGCCTTTAGTTCTGTTGTTTTTTGTTTCTCATACTATTTATCAGCAAATTATATGGATATAATAGCTAGTTTTTGCATTCATTTTTAATTAAGATAATTTAATCCAGTAACTTTAAAAAGTCTTTCAACTCAATAATATAAAAAATAAGCCCTGCCGTTATGCTAAGGAGAGAAAGAAAATTGTCAAGTAGAGAAAACATATACTTATGCATCTTTAATGTATTTTAAATATATCTTGTTTTTGTTTATATATATTTTGAGATAGGGTCTCACCATGTAGCCCTGGTTGTCTTAGAATTTGCTATGTTGACCAGGCTGACCTTGGAACTCATAGGGATCCACCTGCCTCTGCCACCCAAATGCTGGGATTAAAGCGTATCCCACCATGTCCAGATTATTTTTTAAAAGTTATTATTATTTACTATTATTATCAGGGAGATAGTGAGGGAGGGAGAACGAAAGAGTTATGGGTAGGCTCACCTTGAGGACATGGTAGCGATCAGAGCACAGCTGGTGAGTTTTCTTCTCCTGTATGTTCTAGGGATTGAACTAAGGTCATCAGGTTTGTCTGACAAATGCTTTAACAGGCAGAGCTAGCTCTCTCACCCTGTTTATTTTGTTTTTATGAGACAGGACAGCCCAGGCAGTCCTGAAACTTTTAATTCTCCTGGTTGCTGGGACTACTGGTGTATATTTTTGCCTGTGTTTATTTTTTATATATAAGCTTAAGGTGCTATATTTTGTTATCTTTTCCTGATATGAAGCATAAATATATAGTCTTATGTTAATATTAGAAATATTTTGGTTGAATATGTCAGGTCAAAGTTTGTGCATGTATGCATGTGTGTGTGTGTATGTGTGTGTGTGTGTTTGCATGTGCAAGTGTGTATACACGTGTGCATGTATGCATGAATGCATGTATGCTTGTGTATGTGTCTGCATGTATGCGTGCGTGCGTGCGTGCGTGCGTACTATGTGTGGGTTCACATACATATGGAGGCCAGAGGTTGATGATGAGTTTCTTCTTCTGTCACTTCTCTACCATAGTCTTTTGAGGTAGGGTCTCTCACTAGTTCCCAGATTGGTCTGAGCAGTCTGGCCACACCAGGAATCTGCCTTGCTGCTATGTAGGGCTGCAGACCCTGGTCCTCCAGGCTCTCATGTGGGTGTCGGGGGATCGGAACTCCTGTCCTCATGTTTGCATGCCTCGTGTTTTCACCCACTGAGCCATCTCCACAGCCCGAGGTCCAAAGGGTTTTGCTTGATTCTTTAGTTTTTGTTTTTAATTTTTTTATTATTACCCTCACACTACATTGCAATTATGATTTGTCTGTTTCTATTATAGTTGAGAAGGGCTTTTCCTGAGAGGAAAAGAACAAATATAGTTTTAGAGGTGTGATGTTAGTGGTGACAAGGATTGTCATAAATTGCTTTGTTGCATTTTATAATAAGCAAGAACAGAGTTATATTTTTGAGATTAGAAATCATTTGTTGTCTCTTGATGTGGAAAATAAGGTGATTCGATGCATTAACAAAAGTGGAGAGATAACTTTGGTGGTGGCTAATCTAAGGCATGTTAAAAAAAAATCTGTCTCAGTCAAGGTTAGTGCACAGCAAAGAGCTGATAAAGAGCTCACTAATTAACCTCCCTACCATCTAGCAGTGAACGATAAAAGACATGTTTATACCAAAACACGTATGTTCAGTGCGCAGTGTTGGATACTTAAAGGGACACATCACACATGTCAAAGAAAAGCCAGAAAGCCCTTTTCAGCCATACTGGCTGAAATTCCTCTAATATCAGATGCTCTAAGGATGAATCAGGCCACCCCGGTATAACCTGAAGCTGCCTGACCTTGGAAGGGTTCCATTAAGTGCTGGAGTATGGATACCAGGATGGGTTATCTCAGTAGGTAGTAGGGCCAGAGGATAAGTGATGTGCTCATGGAGTTTGGAAAGTTGTATTCATGGCGCATCATGGGGGCTGCAGGATTTCTACCTCAGCTTGTCTTCTGAAGGTTTGTTTCTCACTGAGGTGTCAGCCCCAGTCATCAGTCATATCCACCGCTAGAGCTGGCCTTCCTGTTTTGTAAAATCAGTGACCACTGGTGTGTTCTACTGCTGTCTTTAGCGACTATTTAGTAAGCTGCACATCTTTCCAGGTTCTCACTTGGGTTGTGAGCTTCATCAAGACATAGTCATGCTTCCCTCTCCCTTCATTCAGCACGGCAGAGGAAGATAACAGAAATTGTCTACCTAACAACCTGCCGAGCTCTTCTCCCCTTCCTCTCCCATGATGCATCAGGTGCTGTGCGGAGGTAAGGACTCACCTAGTGATGGAAGAAAGCTGAGTCCATTTCCATTCTGTTCTGAGACTCCATTTGCTCCTCGACACCGATTCGTTCAGGAACTGCCTGCTGAATTAACGAGAAAATGTGCCAGATAGAACACAAACTTAACTAACGTCACACCAGCTTGTCAACAGCCCTTGCTTCTTGTGTTGACGATCACCTCTATAAAGCCAGGAAATTAAGAATATTTGGTGTAACAGCATTATCCCTATGAACACCTGAAACCAGATTAGGTTGTCTCTACACTGAAGAATTTCAATTTCAGAGATTCTGTATGTCTTGTATTTAAATGATTGTTTCTGGCCAAACCTGCTGAGTCCCCTCACTTCAGGTATCTTGATTATAAACAGAATTTCCACATCACACATTAGCAAAATGTGGATTCATATGTAGTTCCAGCGCCCTGGCCCATTATATACCTGGAAGCCAATGGAAGTAGACAGTTGTGCTGTGTGTTTTCTCAGTAGATCAAGGGGCAGTTGCAGGATTTTGGCCTCAGGGCTCCTAGTGTTACACTCTTGGGTTCTACTTTTAGTATTTTATTTTGTTTTATTTTACTTTTGGTTTTTCGAGACAGGTTTTCTCTGTATAGCCCTAGCTGTCCTGGAACTCACTTTGTAGACCAGGCTGGCCTCGAACTCAGAAATCCACCTGCCTCTGCCTCCCAAGTGCTGGGATTAAAGGCGTGCGCCACCACCACCCAGCTACTTTTAGTATTTTATAACCACAGAGTATTTTACATACATAGCCACCGTCATCTCCTACAGCAGCGCTCTGCCCAGTTACCATGGTCATTATACTCTTGGCAGGCGAGGAGCCGTGTATGGTCACTATGCTCTTGGCAGGTGGGGAACCGTGTATGGTCATTATACTCTTGGCAGGCGAGGAACCGTGTATGGTCACTATGCTCTTGGCAGGTGAGGAACCGTGAATGGTCACTATGCCCTTGGCAGGTGGGGAACTGTGTATGGTCACTATGCCCTTGGCAGGTGAGGAACCGTGTATGGTCACTATGCTCTTGGCAGGTGGGGAACTGTGTATGGTCACTATGCTCTTGGCAGGTGGGGAACCATGTATGGTCACTATGCTCTTGGCAGGTGAGGAACCGTGAATGGTCACTATGCCCTTGGCAGGCGAGGAACCGTGTATGGTCACTATGCTCTTGGCAGGTGAGGAACCGTGAATGGTCACTATGCTCTTGGCAGGTGAGGAACTGTGTATGGTCACTATGCCCTTGGCAGGTGAGGAACCGTGTATGGTCACTATGCTCTTGGCAGGTGAGGAACTGTGTATGGTCACTATGCTCTTGGCAGGTGGGGAACCATGTATGGTCACTATGCCCTTG
Organism: Mastomys coucha; assembly: GCF_008632895.1. Classification (NCBI taxonomy): domain Eukaryota; kingdom Metazoa; phylum Chordata; class Mammalia; order Rodentia; family Muridae; genus Mastomys; species Mastomys coucha. The sequence goes on along the minus strand of NW_022196891.1, from coordinate 76,266,692 downwards.
GCAGGTGGGGAACTGTGTATGGTCACTATGCCCTTGGCAGGTGAGGAACCATGTATGGTCACTATGCTCTTGGCAGGTGGGGAACTGTGTATGGTCATGCTCTTCGTCAGAGCAGGGATCAGAGCTTTCCTGTGCCTTTCTCAGTTCCGAGTTCCTGCCTCCCTCAGTCCTTCACACTGCCTTCTGTGCTGTGTGAGTTCCACAGTAGGACCACCCAGAGTATAAACACACGCACACATATATTTGGGAGTGTCATTATGTTACCCACATCTTGCTTTTTTACTCTTTCCCGATTTTATACACTTATGTAGAGATCATTAAAATTTCTAGTTTTCGGAGTATGCTTACCTTATTATGACTTATCTCCTCTCATAAACTGATTGATGAAATATTACTTATAGTGTTACAAATTTAATTTGAGGAGGGTGATGGATGGCATGGGCATACTTCGTTGCTCTATCCAATTAAGCTCTCTATACTTAACTTACTGCTAAATCCTCCTCTATCCTTTCATTTCATAAAGGGTGTCTTTGGTGTAGCCCATTGCTTCCCACCTCACTGGCTTTACCTCGACCTAATGTTTTTATGTGTGTTCTTTTGCTTACTTTTATATCTCCTTTAAAATGTCTGTTAACAAGGCTGGGGAGACAGCTCAGTGTGTGAGAGTGCTCGCTGCCCTAATTACCCAGAAGGCTTCAGTACCTTCTAGAGGGACAAGGCATTGCAGTGAGTCAGGTGCTCTCTGATGAATGCCTTCACGTTGTTATTTCAAGAGACTGAGGTTTATGCTATCCTGTTAAAAGCATCAATTCTTTAATGGTGGCAATAAATGTGGGAGGCTTGAATATATTCCCTGGACAAGAGAACTGTCCTTGACAGGGTGAAACATTTTTGAACTAATTTGTAAAGCTGATCTTGGATATGAGGGCACACAATCAGAGGTCATCCAAGCGAACAAACCAACAATGGGGCTGGTGTGTGTGTGTGTGTGTGGGTATGTGTGTGTGTATGCATGTGTGAGTCTGTGAGTGTGTGAGTGCATGTAGCCAAACACCATTTGTTTCTTTGGCCCCTAAGGTTATATCATTCTGACTTGGTTCACCTTCAGCCCTGTAGTAATTGAGTGGATTTTTCTACCTTGTCCGTGCTGTTAGATTGATAATTAGTTAATTACAAGGATGTGATCGTATTTCAGAAATCCATTTATGCTCGCCAAAGGTTGCTAAGACTTTGAAGGTTTTTTTGTTGTCTGTTTGATTGAATCATTTTATTAAGAGACGAAGGTAGGGCGGGGCTTCTGAGTTCAGTGGCATCTGATGTCCCTGGTAGAGCAGACCTCTCTGGCGTTGTTGATTGAGAACCCTTCTGGCTTTTATGTAGAAACACAATGATCCTACAAAGATATTCTTGTGCTAAACATACTGTGTTCATACCAGTGAGACTGGACCATTCGTTACTTCCTACCACCCAAGTCTGCCGAAAGACTCCCGCGGGGTCGTTTGTGCCTTGTGGACAGGAGCATTGTGTTCTCTAGAGTTAAAAATAGTTTCTTGGTTTATTTGACTAGAGTGTTCTCTTCATGGCAAGAAATATTGAGACTTGATGATTGTTCTTTCAAAATTCTTTTGAAAAATTACTAGATGTTTTCAATTATAGGACACAGTGGGGCTCACAGTGTTTGAGGGGTCACATGACAGCCATCAGCGGTTTCCAGTTCCCTTGAAGTTCCCTTCCTTTCCCTTATTCCTTCTTTGTTAAAGTACCGCCCTCCATCCTGCCTGGCAAGGTCCTTTCTACTCTTCAAGCTGGTGTGGGCATCTCTTGTCATACATAGGAGACTCTGTGGTGCAAGTAACGACGCGCTGTGTTTGACAAGGAAAGCAGAAAACTGAGGACGGTGGCCATAGTCACTCAAGGGAGTCTTGTGTAATTATGTTTTAGTTGTTTGTGTGTTTCTTCCAGTTCTCCTTCCAGACAGACGGACGCTAAACCTTAACTTTCCTTTTCCCATTCAGGGATGCAGGAAGAGCAAATACGAGTTTGCCGAACCATAATGTATTCGGCCCGTTCTCCCTGACCTAAGATACCCAAGAATCACCCTGCTTAATATTTTCCCCATTTCTTCATTTCTCTTCTATACATCAGAAATAAGAGGATCTCGTGGATGACAAATCAAACTATGTTCCCTCATCCTCGTTATCCCCAACACACGGCATTAAATATCCTAGTGACATAGGAAGTGGGGAAGAGAGTCTGGACTCTCCCAGACAGGAAGCCTCCTACTACGCTGCCGTACTGTACTAAGCAGCAATATCTTACGATGCCTCACGGGGAGAATGGTTCACATTTGCAATGGAAGAGGAGATCACACAGGCAGTCCATGCTTTTCTGTTCAGCACACTGAGCAGGAAAACAGCTGTTGAGCAAAGGCAGACTTAAGGACGCCAATGTTGAGAGAACTCATTGCGCGTCTGTACACTCAGAAGTTTCCCTATTGCTTCAAAATAAAGGATTGCACTGCCAGCATTTAAGGAAAAAGAGCATCTAAGGAGCACTCGAGCCTGCATCCACCCAGAAACAAGAAAATGCACTTATGCTAACATATTCTAAGGAGCCCTCCATGTCTACGCAGTTAGCGGGACATCCAGGTAGATTCCAAAATCAGTACGTATATATTTTTTAACCGTTTGAAAGCAGTTAGTGTTAGCAATGAAATATTCTCACAGGCTCTGTAGTTCACAGAGCAGGCTAAAGTCCCAGCAAAATAATGCATGGTAGCATATTTTAACACAGACGGGAAAGCAGAAGGGTAAAATATATGCGGACAGAAATGTAAGAGCAGGCATTTGGGTTTATATTACACTCCTACAGTCGAACAAGAAAGAACACAGCAAACTGTCCAGAGTAGCCCAGAAGGCAGGGGCATAAATGAAGCTGCGTCGAATCACTCAGCGACGGCTGGCTGCCCGAGACGAGCGGAGCTGTGAACATTATGACTCTTGTGTCATGTATGTGCCAGGGGAGTAAGGTTCAGGATTCTGTCTGCCTTCTTACACTCCATGTCTACTGTGGCCAATCTGAAATCCTATGAAAGTGACTGGGCTCCCGAATGACATTTAGATAAAAGCAACCAGACTGTGGAAGAGAGGTTTCCAGCAGGACATGTTTCCCCAGGACAGGAGCAGGGCTTTGAGAAGGAAGAAGTCATTTGCTAAGGCATGGCCTTTTTAAGACGTTCCTTGAGACGGTCCCAGTGCACTCTTTTATGATTTCCAATTTGGCACAAGAGTTCTCATCCAATTTTCAAAGTGTAAGAACAAATGGATCCTAAATATATGGTAGTAACCATCAGAGAAAGGACTGGACTCTGCTGAGGGAGGCGGGGGAGTGAGCGACACCTGCTTTTGAGACACCAGACACCGCGTCTGGAAACACAGGCAACACGGGAGATGAACTCACTGGAAGAAATCTTTCTGCACAATGAGATTCGTAATGGGTCTCGTTGAACTCATGATTTCCCTAATCCACACAATCTGATCCATTGTTTATAGGAAGCAAATATTCATAATCGAGATTTTCCAAGGAAAATGCTCTATGCATGGCTGCATTTAATTTTATGTGTATTATATCGCTACAAAGAACATTAAAAGCAATTATAATAATGGTCCAGCTCCAAGGAGTGAGCTCTGTTCTTTATTGTTTTCTCAGTTTTGTTTTCCTTTTAGTTGACTCATGCTATGGCTATATATTCATGGAGTATGATGGGAGTTTCCCATATATGCATATAGAATGAAATAGTCTATTCAGTCCATTGATTCTTGAGAATGATCAGAGGCAGGCTTCCTGAAAGGGGCATCGCTGTGTGTCTGCAGCTGCTCTTCACTCTGATGGACTGGAGCTCTCCGCTACTCCCTCGCTGACCCACAAGCCAGCTCAGGTTATCAGCGAGTACGTGGTGAAGCAAAGAGGAAGTGCCCGTGCTCAGCTTCCGCACATGTACACTTGACACCCAGCTTTCCTACTTCCCAGGCCTGACCTGACGGGGCCGAATCCAAAGACTCGAGGCGAAGGGGTAGTTGAGGTGTACTGGAAATCTCAGGTCATGTTTCAGAAAGAAGCTAGCCAACCACCAGAGCTCAGGATTGCTAACGGGGGTAAAGTCAGCATCGAATCGAGTGCTCGGAGGCTCGCAGTGGTGGTTCAGGTTCTGACGCGGATGGCAAGTGTGAGACTGTCTTTGTTCTGTCTGAGAAAAGTTCACGTTTATTCCCAGGCCGTCATGCTCCTTTAGTCCGTAAGACTTGGATTACACGTATGAGGCATCAAGCCCAGCCGGCTTTTACAATTTACGTTTTTTTTTTAGAACCCCCTCCCCCATCCTATTGAAACGCAGGCTCATTCTACCAAAATCAGTTTGTGAGGTCGTCTGGGAACACAGCTGCAATGTTCTGAGGTATTTCAGGAGGAGCCACAGTGTCCAGGCGACTTAGGATTTGGCAGTCTTGTGACCTTCCGTAATGAAAGTGCCCCGAGTGAGGAAGAAAGGGTTCAGAGTGGTCTGTCTGTACCTGCTCCAGGCGCGTTTGCTGCACTTACTTCTTTGTAGGGCATCATCTTAGAGTACTCCACCTTCAAAGCTGCAGACTACTCTCATTTAGGAACTCATTCCATTGTAGTTTGGTGTGTGCTTTACAACCTCTTACGCTGAATGGCCTGCCATCCTGCTCATCTTACTGTTGAAATATTTTCAACTCTAGAGCCTACTTTATTTAATTCATGAACAATAAAATTGGGAGAATATATCCACACATGCTTTTGAACTTCCCTTGTAATTTAAGGAACAGAACTACATAGTTATAGAAAAGTTTGAAGATACGTTTGGTTGAATATTTTTGTCTCGACGCTTGATGGCCGCAAGCCTTCCATTCTGACTCGCCATCAGCACGGTAGTCGTAACCATGTGTGGCGGTACCACAGAGGGTGTTCATCAAACATATGGCGTGACTCTCTGGCTGCCTAATCAGATGGAGAGTCTCAAGAGACTAGAAGTAGTAAGATCAGAGCCGTTGGGTTGGCTCCTGGTTGAGGGCTGCCATGGTCTATCAGGAGAGGGTTAAATATCACCCTCACATGGTAAGAGAGGACGACAGCTGAAACCATTGGACAAGTTAACCGCAGATACTTTTGCAAAGAGAGGAACCTTGAAGTGTGTTTGTTTCATTTATATTAGACTTTCTAATTAAGGAGTCTGTGGAAATTAAAAACTCCGGTTTCAAAATGTGGCTGTGGATGCCACACATGGTAATTTCAAATTATAATCTTCAAATGGCCTTATTTCCCTTATCATCTCTCTTTAATATTAATTTTTAACATTTTTATGAGGAAGCGTCCCTTATCTGCATATTATTAAATGGAAGCAGTCAGACTTGAACATTAACATTTTTTTTCCTACTGTAGTAAAGCTGTGAAATTAGCATGCTTCTTATATTTTATGTTAAAAGGGCGATTTGTGTTACTGCGAAGATAACAAGAATGCTCTTATCCTGATCCTTGCGCTGAAATGAGGTTCTCCATTTACTGAGTGCCACATTGTTCATGTAGCCACTTTGTATCTTGTGAGGTTTTAGAACTAGCTGTGAAGCTGAACCTAGAATCCTTGTTTCACCAAATAAAGACCGTTTTTTTCCAAGGGTGAGCTTTTAACCCCGGGCTCAGTGAGAGATGCCTGCCCTCTCTCAAAGCAGGCTGAGGCATTTTCAGGAAAAAAATAACTTCTTGTATTAGTAAGTTTTATTGCCATAAGACCATCCCCACTCCTCACTCACCTTCCATAATTCTCTCAGGATGCGGCCTGCACACCTGTGCCCCTGAGGTGTAAGGTGAAGCAGGTCTGCGCTAGCAGTTTCCCACGCTGCTTTCAGAACAGAAGCTCAGCAGACTAAAAAGTTCCAGCCAGTGTGGTGGTATAGCCTTTAAATCCCAGCTTTTGGGAGACCGAGGCAGGTCGATCTCTGTGACTTCGAAACCATTCCAGGCTACACAGTGAGGCCCTAACTCACCACCCCCTTCCAAAATCAACCAAGGTGGAAGTTTCACATCTTTCTTTAATGGTACAAACAAACAAAGCTATAACTCAGAGAGATTCACCATAGGGCTGTTTCTCTTCAGGTAAACATGTATTAATTTGTAGCTTGTGTCACTAAGGCTGTGGTGTTCTAAGAACATTAAGTTCAAGTCCAGTGTCAGAGATTTCTGTAGAGATCAGGCCATCCAGTGGCCTTTGGCAGGTACTGGCAACTTTGAAAGGCTGGACTGCAGGGAGCATGCCCAAGGCCTGCAGGCTGAGCGGGCACAGGCTTTGGACCATCATTCAGCTTTGATGAGATGTTAAAACTGCTGTGGTGTACTTTTTTTCTCACTAGTTTTTCCGCTTAGGAAATGTATTTCCATGTATTTTTGTCGTTGTTGTTGTTGTTGTTGTTGTTGTTGTTGCTGGTCATTTACTGTTATGTACTTCTGTGGCTGTGTGCACATGAAAACATTTCAAATTTATTATCTTGTGGAATGCTTTGAAGTTGTTTTTTGACATTGAAGTATATTTTTACCTGTACTGTGGCGGCTTCCACGGAAATTTCAAATTTATTATATTTGAGTACATGTTTTATATAGATATTTACTATTATAGTTGGTTTAGATAGGAAGTCTTTTGAATGAGTTTTATGTACTTTATAATTTTAGTTGCCTGACATACAGGATTGTTACATATACGTGTTAGTTTTGTGTGCCAGGAAAATTATTATGCTCTGGTTTTTGCTAAATAGTTTTTATCTAATTTGCATTAAAAGAACCTTGATTTTATATCTTACTTTTAGATTAGTATAATGTCCTATGAACACATACTAAACTTGCTATTCCCAATTTATTTTCAGTCTCTAATATGTAAATCTTAAATGATTAGTTTTTTCCTTCCCAAAACATAGCTTGCAAATCACTTAGACATCATTATGAGAAAGCGGTTTTTATAAATTACCTGCTTTGTTTCTTTGTATCATTAAAATAGAGTTTATATTCCTTTGTGTATCTTGTGCCAGCAAATATAGTATTCTTGTTATCAGAATTCCATTTTGGTTTTTTTTGTTTGTTTGTTTTTTGTTTTTTCAAGACAGGGTTTCTCTGTGTAGTCCTGGCTGTCCTGGAACTCACTCTGTAGACCAGCAGAATTCCATTCTGAATGCAGCAGAACACACACTTTACTGGCAAGCCTGTAGTAATAATAGTGACTGTGTACTGAGGACTTAGTCATGGGTTGTCACTATGAGGACTTAGTCACTATGCTGCATTCTAGTTTTCTGTTACCGCCTAAAAAATGGCTGCCATCTTAGTGGCTTATACAGCATTCAAAGGCAGTAGCTTAAAGGAATACAGTAGAATACCCCCAACTTCAGTATTAACTCGTTTACTCCTTACAAGTTGATGAGGCAGCCACTTACAGCACGTAGTGTTTCCTAGTCTCTTTATCCAGGTAATTGGTCCGGAGCCTGGATAGCCGCTTGGCCATCCTGACTTGAGAACATTCTTTATTTTCATCTGCTCTTCTGTCATAACCTGCACGAGGATATTTCAGTTATCTACAGGCCCCTTATACAATGGCAGTTCTACGAGGGCACACCGAGGCCAACATTCCCCTGTCCTACTGAGGTGGCCAGTGCTGCGGTATTGTCACCCTCAAGCTTACAGCGGTGCGGGTTGTCTAAGATTAGAGCTTTACAGTTCTGCACAGCACACAGTACTTGATAACAGTAATGGATGGGGCTGGTCTATGTATTCATATTTTCATTGCTATTAAAGTATATATTCTTTCTGTTGTGTTAAAGGCGAGGTGGCTCAACAGGTAGGAGGGCTTGCCACTAAGTCTTTGATCCCCAGAGAATGGTCTCTTATAAGATATCCTCTGGCCTTCTCATGTGTGCTGTAGCATGTGCACACACACACACACACACACACACACACACACACACACACTTTCCCAAATTGGCTATGACATGGTTTGGGTCAGGGCAACTTTCTTGAACTAACCAATGGGAAAGCAGTACTTTGATTCGTTAGGCTTGTATCACATGCTCATCTAGGGGCTCAGTCCCAAAGGCTCACAGACAGATCGTCCAGAGAATGACTGACTCGGTGAAGGCTGGTCACATGGTGCCTGCCTCCGCCACCCTTGCTCGCTGCCTGTCCCCTTCTTAAGTCTCTCAGATACCGAGCATGCATAGTACATGCATATACCACGTTGCTTTGGATCACAACCACTTATTTATCCATGTATTTGCCAGGTATTTACTTGTTGCCAGTGATGGTGCAGACGTTGTGCAAAAGAATGTGAAAGTAGAGATTAAAAAAAAAAAGGTATATCGGATACTCACAGGGAATTAAACGTACAATGTGTGTGGTTTAGTCTTTGAATGGACTATAAAGCTTAGGAGATGTCAGGCTTGCCACTGTGTTCTTTTGGCATGCCGCAATTATTTTTGCACGAAATAGGCTCTTGATATTTTGAAGTTTGTGCATGTATCTTATTAAAACAGTTTTATTGCTCCACACTTGCCAGGTACCATGTGACCAGCCTTCACCGAGTCAGTCATTCTCAGGACGATCTGTCTGTGAGCCTTTGGGACTGAGCCCCTAGATGAGCATGTGATACAAGCATAACGAATCAAAGTACTGCTTTTCCATTGGTTAGTTCAAGAAAGTTACCCTGACCCAAACCATGTCATAGCCAATTTGGGGAAGTGTGTGTGTGTGTGTGTGTGTGTGTGTGTGTGTACATGTTTTTTTCCCCAAAATCCTATTGGATTTGGACCTGGATTTGTCCACAGCTTTCTCACCAAAGAAGGTTGGCTGTCTAAGAGCTCATGAAAACAGAGTCCACCAAAGGAGAGAGACATTCTCAGAAGCTCCGGGTTTGGCCATGTGAAACGGAGAGACTTTGTGCTTCAAGAGGAGATAGCGCTTCTTGCTTGGTGACCATTTTTTCAAACTGAGACCGCAGAGCATCCCCTCCCTGTATTGTTCTCTCTTGTCTGTCCACACGGGAAGTTTCCTGTCTCTGTGTCAGGTTCTCCTGGAGCTCAGGAATTCCAGCACTCACTTTGATCCGTGTTGTCTCACAGGCCCTTTTTGGTTTATCTCGGCTCCCGTACAAGTCCTGGACAGTGGGCAGTGAACTGTCGAATGCTTGCCCACTTGAGTCTCTTGAATGATAAAAATGTGCTGTGAATATGGGAACCAGTTTTTGGCTCCTGATTTTATTTTATGTGTACAAGTGCTTTACCTCCATGTATGTCAGCGCATGCACGTGCTTGGTGTTCGCAGAGGGCAGAAGATGGCGCCAGATCTCCTGGAACTGGAGTTGGAGGTGGGTGTGAGCCTGCGTGAGAGTGCCAAGAACCGAACTCAGGCCCTCTACAAGGGAAATGAGTGCCTTTAACTGCTGCCCCACTGTTCCAGCCCTGTCTTTTACTTGTTAAATAGTATTGCAAAAATAGCCTTTTAGATGAATGAATAAAGCAATGGGTTTCCTTGTTGGTTCTTAACGGGTTCATTTGTGAGAGCTGATATAACTTTCTCCTCACGTTCTTATTAAGTTTAACAGGCAGATTGGGGGGTTGCTGCCCTCAGAGTTTTTCTTTTGGAACTGGCCTTATTTTTGACATTCGTCACATAGTCACGCCTGCTCTCTATCATCAGGAGAGTCCTTTGGTTTCTGCACATCAGCTGTCCTTAGTCAGGCTGGCTCCAAGGGAGCTCCACTCATAGGCTGGTGTTTTCTATTATCTGGTTTGAAGCCAGTGTCCTTGTTTCTGTTTTCTTTGCAATAAAACTGAGGCTTTGATTTCCTGAGCTCATTGTAATTGGTAATAAAAATGTAAACTGATGTCCTCTGAGGCGGAGGATGAGAGCCATCATTGGGCGCTGGCCGTGTGCCGGCGCCACAGCTCACATTCATTATATTTAAAATATTCACAACAGTTCTGGGTAAGTTTTGTTAGTATTCTTGTGTCGTAGGGGACAATTGGAGGCTTAGGCAGGGAAGTGAGCGTGACAGAATCACATGGCAGAGCTAGGGTCTCAGATCTCTCAGTCCAAGCAAACTCTTAGTCCCAGAAACCACAGAGCTATTAAAAAAAAAATGCCCAACTTCATAGTGTGTTGCTTTCCCACACTTCCAGAAAAACCCGGATAGTATCCTTCTCTTGTAATATTTTATCAGAGTTTGTTAATTCCCTCCCATATTCCCAGTTAGGCAATTTTGTGTAACTTCCTAAGTACTTATCATGATAAGAGCAGACCATAGATAAGCTACCACATGACCATTCATATCTCTGCCTATTTCATCCTCTAGTACCTATCTATGCCTTTGTTCATATCCCGTGCAGACTTGTATATTTTCTACCATGTTAGGACACATTATAACTTATTTGAAGCATTTGTTCAGGTTCCATACATGTTGCCAGGCCCAATAATAGTACAGGCCTGTCATCCCAGCTACTCAGGAAGCTGAGGCAGGAAGATTGTAAATTCAAGGCTTGTCTATCATATAGAATGTTTCAGGCCAGATCCTGTCTCAAAATAAAATGTAGAGAGAGATGGCCAGATAGCTTGGTGGGTAGAGTACTTGCCTAGAATGCTTAAGGCCCCAGGTTCAATCCCTACCACTAAAACAAAACAAAATGATCTTTTTTTTTTTTAATTTTTTTTAATTTTTTATTTTCAAGACAGGGTTTCTCTGTATATAGCCCTGGCTGTCCTGGAACTTACTTTGTAGACCAGGCTGGCCTGGAACTCAGAAATCCACCCGCCTCTGCCTCCCAAGTGCTGGGATTAAAGGCGTGCACCACCACCGCTCGGCTCAAAATGATCTTTATATGCATTACAGAACATTTACTTAGTAAGTAAAAATGTAGGTTAGAAATTCAAGTTATGTAGAAACCCCATTCATTACAGATTGCCAGTGCCAAGGACTAGGTCTCCATCTATATCGATATTTATAGTACATATACCTGTATATATGCCACATTTCATTTTCTTTCAGTAGTTGTAAGCTCATCTGTATGAATGTTAAAATTTAGTCAGAACCCTGTTAGGTTGTAATCACCAGTATGTGCATAATAACTATTTGATCCCAATTGCATTTTTTTTAAAGGCATGGGATAAACAAATAGAAATGAAATTGTTGTGGGGGCAGATTTTGTATTTACTGTGTGTGTTATAAAATTGCTGTCTAATATAGAGCATATTGGTCTAGACTCTGCCAGCATTGTGTGTGAGAATGTTTTCTTACAATAGAAGCACCAGTATTCTTGGAGTTCTGTCTATGCTTATAGATTATATAAGCAATGTCTCTGTAATTATATTTTTGTTCGTTTATTTCTGCTGGTTTTAAATCCTGTACACTTTCGTGATAAAACTATGAGATTGTGAAAAATTGCAGGCAATGTCAGGTGTAAGCAGATCTGAGCAGTGTTTCTGGCTTTTAGATGTAGAGCTGTTCTGTTGTCCTTTAGTCACGGACTGTACTCTAAGGGAATATGCCCTGATGGTCTGGTGAGTGTTGTCATTATATAATGCAACATTCAGCTCTCCTTCTTAGCCCATCCCATCTCGCACAGTTTCATCTGGTGGGTTTAGATCGTTTACTTTCTCAGGGGGAAATATCCATCTAGTCTCTTCTATCCGATGGATATTAATGGAATGTGGCAGCCTCCGCCTGACCTGTGAATTGTATTCAAGGCTCAGGACAACCCCTGTGCTGCTTGAAGCTCGCTAGCTCTCTCCCTTCCCTCCTCTCCCCGTTCAGGAACTTAGAACTTAAACCAGTCCGTTAGTCATTTAATCCAGTTTTTAAGCTTTGCGGTCATTCCTAATTGTTTTCAGCTCATTGCCTTGGTAATCCTTGATAGAATGCCACTGTGGTTTAGAGTCTTCTTGCCTGATGTAATATTTGCTAATTATTACTCCCTTTCACTCTAAGTAAGTGTGTTCCTCCCGTTAAGTATGTTCTTTTCTATCTCGTCTGTCTTCGATAGGACTGTCTGGAACTTATGGGCTGAATTAGACAAAAGAAAAGCTTACGTTGCTCATTGCCTATGCAGACGACAGTACATCAAGAGAGGAAAAGAGTGGGTTTACTGGCCCACTTCAAAGTGAGCTCCATCTGAGAAACTAAAGATGATGGAATATTCGTTATATGGAAAACCACAGTTAAAGTTGTAATTCATAGATAATACTGGCATTTAAATCTAAGATGTCTTACTCACAGAAAACAAAACAAAACAAAAATGTGAGTCTCTAGAATACGGATGTCATTGTCCTATGAAATGAGAATGGATGTAGCTAATGTGTATGACTCAAATAGAAATCTTGAAATCGTTTTTTCAAAATTTAATTGAAACACCACACTGATTCCAGGTAGATGAACAGCTGTCACTCACCGAAGTCTGGATCTGTGCATCATGCATCAGGAAAAAACAAATGGTTGACCTTTGATACATTACAGAATATTCTTAACTTTGCCAAGAAATGGAGGTAAGCTCTTAGGATCTCTTTACAAACCAGCCTTCGCAGCCTCTGAGCTCAAGGAAGACAGGATCCTGCTGAGAGAGCCAGATCTGCTGCTGGTTTCATGTGGGAAGGGTGACGTCAAGGCCACTATACCCTTCCTTTGTTACAGATTCTCAGTGTCAGTGCTAAGAGCCAGGGGTTGAGAGCCTGCTACCCCGTGTCTGTCCGTCTTTAACTCATTGACCTTTCTTAGGCCAGTTTTCCCACCTTCCACTGTATGGAATTGAATTCACAGTCCTGCCTTACATGCCAAGCCTGATGCTTTTGGATCTGCTCTCTTTCACCTCTCTGAGGTCCGCGCCGTTGACGATCCCTTGTTTAGTCTTCTTCCATGACTTGATGCTTGCTGTCACTGGCTTATCCTCGACTGATCTGTTAATACTGGCCTCCCTTAGAGACAGTGCCTGTTTATCCCTTACTCTCTGCCTCGTCTGGCATGGCTTCCTTACGCAGCGTAAGGATGCGTCCTCTTCTGTAGAGTCTACTGTTAACCAGCTCTTCTTACCGACTTCAGCTCACCCTCCTGAGTTACAGTGCAGTATTTCTAACTGATTGTTCCTCATTGTGTGTCCCGTCTCATCACCCTGAGTGAGGGAGCTTGGGTGACTGGCTAGCACCTTTCCTTAGACCGGTATGATACATGTATTTGTCTCCTCTGGCTAATTTCAGCCTTTGGCTATGTCAGCATTCAGAAAAAAAAAATCTTATTTTAGAACATCTAAAGAAAAATATGTTCCTTTATTTCATAGGTGTCAATGGTTAATTAATTAGTTAATATTTCATCCAAATTTAAAAAATAGAAAATATATAATTGTATAACATTTTTAAATAATTTTAACTATTCTTAAAAAAAAGTCTTAAATTTTCTTCAGTGGGATAAGTGAACAGTTCTCGGTTGAATCCAGGAAGATTAAATTTGTATACAGAAAATACCATTATATGTAGTTGTAGGACTATATTTTAGAAAAGTATATGTATATATTATACATCATATATTACATATATGTGTGTGTATAAAAATATGTATCTGTAAAAGGTAAATAATTTGTACATGTCTGCACTGGCGGTATGGATTACCGTGGTTGTTGACCAGTTTCTTCTGTCGTTTTCTCTGATATTTTCCTTACAAAGCCAGTTTATTCATTATCACTGGCATCATGAGACTTGCAGCTTTTATTCCTATTATGCTTCAGCATTCCGCATTCCCCTGCTCCTATGTAGAGTCATTACAAATCAAAGACAACGGATTTGCTTACAGCTCAAGTTGTTGAGGAAGCGTTAACATTTTTGGATAGTTGTAGAAACAAGTCTGAGATTTGAAAACTTTGGAAGAAGATAAAAATCCAAATAATTTCCATAGGTGTCCCTGAAGCCTGGGCAGTTGTGTGGAAATCCACCTGCCTACAAAGCCCTTGTGCCCAGAATTTAGAATGGCCCAATTCATACACCAGCCTCTTCCTTCTCCCCCCTTTTCTTTTCAATATGTCCTTCTGATAGTTTCTAGATCAATGTAAACGGTTCAGTAATCTGTGGTATGCTAGTGTGCACCCCACCCCGCCCCACCTGTACATACATACACCAAAACAAAACCCCCAAATCCAGCCGTGGTGTTTTCTGAAGCAGTTGGTCTTTAAAATTCCCAGTTCCTTGACTGAAGTCTGGCTCTTTTGTTGCACGCTGTCATCTCAGTTGTTCAATGATTTACTTTACTTGTTCAGAGAATTGAGTTTTCTGGATCGTATAGCTATAGTGTGTGAATTGGTGTCAAGGTCAAAATCTTTTAATTTTATTGATGGAGCTGGTATTATGACCCGGGGTTCTGTGCTGTATATTTAAATCCTGTCGTCGTGCCTAAAAACTGTCATATCTTGGCTCTCCGTCCGGCAGATATTTTATTAAATTCCTTGACTATATCTAGTTTACTTTTCCTTGGGAGAAATATAACAGAGTACTACCAGCCTCATGATCCCAAATGGATTGTTGCCATGGTAACCTGACTTTTTTTTTTTTTTTTTTTT
>NW_022196891.1:76250542-76252015 GCF_008632895.1 Mastomys coucha | reverse complement strand
TTTTTTTTTTTTTTTTTTTTAATATTAGAATTCTCTTGTTGAAGTAAAACTTATGACGGCAGAGACCTTTCCCTGATTGTGAAAACTTCTTGCTGTCTCTTATAGGTGGAATTGTGCTGGGTCCAAACAGAGACCTGCTCCGATGTAGGAAGAAGACAGTTAACTTACACAGTTTGCTAATCAGAGGCTCAGTCACTGTGTTAGGAGGCCCATACTTTCTTAGTCGAAGACACTCTGCAGGCTCTGTCTTTTACAGATGGCAATGAGATCTGTCAGAGTGTAGTCAAGGGAAACCACGTTTCTGTCTCTCACCTCAGAGAGCTGCAGTAGGTGGTAGAACATTGCTCGGGTTCCCCTAGACTGGTTTCAAACATTGTAAATAGGAACATTAATCTCTGCCTTATCGACTTGTCTTACTAAATTATTGCTTTCTTATTTACAGAGAGCGCAGCCATAGTAAATATGCAGCATTCTGAGTTCATGGCTCATCTCACTTAACCTACATAAGCAACTGCCTCAGTTTTTTGTTATCCATCGCCATGACTGGATGCACTGACAAGAGCAACTTAGAGGACAAAGGGTCTGGTGTCTCTCGCCATCCCAGCTACGGCTCATCATTAGGGGAAGCCAGGGAGGCAGGTTCTGACAGAGGCTACTGCCATCAGAACAGAGAGAGGATGGATGTGTTTGTGGTTGTTCCCCAAGCTCACACCGCTTGTGAGTCCACAATTAAGATGGGGGTTTCAGTGTCAACCAACTTAAACAGGACAGTTCTCCACACACATGCCCATAGGCCAGCCTTACCTAGAGAGTCCTTCACTGAGCCTCTCTTTTTAGATGATTCTAGAGTGGGTCAAGTTGACAGTTAAACCATCACAATGATGATAAAAGGGCACAGCATTTGCAGTTTCACGTGAAGATGTTTATGGGAGAGAGTAAGCTGACTTATGCATGTCACAGTTACTCTCTCACTGCCAACCTCTCAAAGGCTGACTTCCCAGGGAAAGATCCGGGCATGAAATTAAGATTCAGTATCTTAACATGGAATGGGTGGTAGCTGATGCTGTTGCAGTAGAGGTAGATACAAACCCTTGGGAGACCAGCGAGATGCTTCTGCGGCTGATGTGGGATAAAGGGCTTGCAGAGCAAGAGTGAGGGTTAGTCCAGATTCATAGAACCCATGTAACTACCGGGTGGATATGGTAGTCCGCTTAAATTCCACTCAGAAGGCACAGTGAAGGGCAAGATGACTCTGAGCTCTGGGCTTGATTGAGAGACTCCGTTTCATGGATAAAGTAGCAAAACTACGGAGGATAACTTCTGACACTAGC
This sequence comes from Mastomys coucha, assembly GCF_008632895.1. Lineage (NCBI taxonomy): Eukaryota > Metazoa > Chordata > Mammalia > Rodentia > Muridae > Mastomys > Mastomys coucha. The sequence goes on along the minus strand of NW_022196891.1, from coordinate 76,250,684 downwards.
TTTAGACTTTCATGTCATGCTCACACATGAACCTACACTGTGCCCCCATACATGTGCAAACATTCACCATACATGTGCAGTGCTCCCCGTTCCCCATACACACACATACACATGCACGCGCGCGCGTGCACACACACACACA
>NW_022196891.1:76241005-76250532 GCF_008632895.1 Mastomys coucha | reverse complement strand
ACACACACACACACACACACACACACAGGAAAAGAAAAGCAATAAACAATAATAAACCATTGGAACAGGAATGGCTTGGACACAAAACTGAGAAAGAGATGACAGCAGAGATGATGGAGGAACTCCGAGAGAGAGGAACACAGCAATTCCATAAGGAGCCCAGCAGTTGCAAGCGCTGTAGGGGTCACTCGCCATGAGGGCTGCACAATGCTGGCGGTGTCGAGTGGAAGGAATCACGTGCTGACCTCCGGGATAGTAGCATAGTGTGATGAATGCTGGACCTTCCTTGATGAGCAAGTTGACCAGGAATGGCGGAAAAGCCTAGAGCGTTAGTTGGAAGGCCAACGAAGAGTCCCTGTGTTCTCTTAGGACCTCTTCCAGGGACTGAGTGGATGAACCAATAAAAGTAAGAAAGTTAAGGGCTAGTGGATGAGAGGGTTGTCATGATGGGGAGAGTCCTGAGAATCCACAGTAAGGGCTGTGAGTTCCAGGATAGACATTTCCTCGGGGTCAGTGGCGGGCCGTTCCCTGTGTGGGCTGGATGGCACCCCGCAGTAGCATCATGGGAGGGAGGAGAGGCAGTTTAGCTCCATGTCTGTATCACGTCACTTAGAGTCCACAGGCCTCTGGTGATATTCTTGTTCGTTTGTTTTTACACTTTGTCTTTTGATAACACCTTAAGTCAGTTTAATAAAAAGTGCCCATTCATCCCAATTACCGTAAGGCAGCCTCCTGAGACACCAGGTTCACCAAGGGTCCCGTGACTCTGCAAAATACAGGAATGACGGGGATGAGGTTGGAGAAGCACACAAGCTACTGTACAGACCCATGCATCCGAGGGGTGCCTACACAGGCCGCGGGCCGGCATGCGGTGCTCTCTGGATGGGGAACCTGTGATAGTAGCAAATAAGGCGGCAGTAACAGCCTAGGGGTGTGTAATACCTTCCCAGTAAGGTTATGATTACCATCATATATGCAGTGCATACCGAATGCATATACAACATATACAAAATGCAAACGCTTCACTTTTGATTTTTAAAAATAATATAGTGTGTGTGTGGGGGCTGGTGAGATGGCTCAGCGGGTAAGAGCACCGACTGCTCTCCCCGCGGTCCTGAGTTCAATTCCCAGCCACCACAGGGTGGCTCACAACCATCCGTAATGAGATCTGAGGCCCTCTTTTGCTGCGTCTGAAGACAGCTACAGTGTACGTACATATAATAAGTAAATAAGTAAGTAAATAAATAAATCTTAAAAGAAAATGTAACATAGTGACCAAAAGCACCTTGGAGGGGAACCGGTTGGTTTTGCTTGTTGTTTACAGTCCATCATCAAAGGAAGCCAGGTATGGACGGAAGCAGGGACCATAGGAGAAGGCTATTTACTGTCCTGCTTTCCATGGCTTGCTCAGCATGGTCTCTTCTATCACCCATCACCACCTGCTCACAGTGGCCTGGGCTCCCCGATATCAGTCATTCAGCAAGAGAAGGCCCTGTAGACCTGTCCACCAAATTGCAATTCCTTCATTCGTGATGACCTTAACTTTGTCACGTTGACAAAAATTAACCAGCGCAAGTGGTTTTTCCTCTTGTTTTAATTTGTAGTGGGATTCCACCCTAGTCCTCTGACCACGTTACGTGTTCTCCCCGCCACAGTTAAGCCCTCGGCCCCATACAGTCCCATACAGACTGCAGATGAGATAAGAGAGTCAGGCCACTATTCCTGCCATGTGAGCTGGCCTGGGAGTTACGTTCGGGATCTTCTTTGCTGTTATCCGCAGAGTTTCCACACTCACACATCTGCTTTTAAGCTTTCACATTCTTTCTCTTTTGTGGCGCTGGGGACTAAACCTCTGTGAGCCGAGCAGGCCAGGAAAGCGATCCGCCTCTCCCGTGTACATCCAGCCGTGAATCTTAATGCCTATGCGCAGCTAAGAGTATTTTCTTGAAAGTGGTTGTGCGTGGACTTCCGTGTTCCAGCCACCGCCCCACAGCCCTGTCTCATGTCGGTGTCATTTGTTCAGTTCTTTGTGTTGCTTTCTGTGTCAGCTTTCTGTTTTATTTAGCACAGCCCTTCTGCCCTCAAGTGAGGTGCCGCCAGTACACGTTCCCAGCGCTTTCGGGAAGGCTGTAATATGTTATGCTTTTTCCTCTGTCAGTGGTTTAGTACAGCATACGTCTACAAAAATTATATTGTGCTGTGCTGAGTGATTGGAATGTTGGAGTGGGTTTTTATTAGCAATATATTTGCCCATATAGTGATCATATCTTTTTTAATATGTGACAGTTATAGTAAGTTTAAGATACAGACATATTGGATTGGTTGTGGGAGGTGGAAATGCCTCCTTTACTACCTGCACGCGCGATAATCAAATTCATTTCTCCCCAAGACCAATATTTCTTTCTTTCCATTGTAATTAGGTTCCTCATTCTGCAAGTTAATTATGATTATAAATATTGAATACTTGGCATGTTTTCTCAAGTATGAAAATAAAAGCTTATACTTAATGTGTAAACTCAGCTGTACATAGGTCCAGGCATATGGCTGTTCGTGTTTCTTAAATCACTGGGGCTTTTGTCACTACCATCACAAATGCCCTTCCAGGACCCCCACGTCAACTCTTTTTCCTGTTCTTTATAAATAAAAGGAATGCATTTTTAAGTTCATGAATTTATATTTTAAGACCTTACTCCATTGGACCCTTACTTGAAGGTGTACGTATAATCTCAGTTTGCTTAGCTGTCCTGTCCCATAGTCTCTCAACATTTGGTCTAGTGTTTTTGGCTAAAAGCCAGCAACAAATTATGCTTCCGTGCAACTCTTAGCTCCTCTCCCCTTTCTTGGAGCATGCTCTACAAAATGTACTCATAAGACATCACATTTGAATTGCAAATCTGTATGTGGATATCATCTTACAAGTAGCCAGGAAAGCAACCAGGAGAGAACAATTCCCTAATTTGTTAGCAAGCTGTATACATAATTTGTAACTGATGTTCAACCTGACTGCGCAGTCATCAGTGTTTTGCAGATTTGTCAAGAATGTCATTCTCTAGCCTTTCTTTTCTCGTTATTAACCAACACCCACGTATTTCCTGCTTTGCTTAAAGTAAAACTTGGTTATGAGACAAGGGTGGTGTAGCACCTGCCATTCCAGAGTACTCTAACTTTGAGGGCAGCCCTGGGCTATTTAGCAAGTGGCAGACCAACTCTTTAGACCACAAAAGTGAGATTTCTGCCATTTGCCAGGTCCCGAGCTAGGTCCTGAATATAGAGAGTGAACAAAAGTAGTGTCTTGGCATCCACATTTATGTTGTCACTACAGACACATTTCTAAAAGATTTGCCCATGGATCCAGGGAGCTGATAGATAAGAGGACTCATTTTCTGAGCATTTGAGTATAGGACGCCTGCCAGATCATCTCGTACGTGGAAGTCGGCATTGTCTGAAAACTTGTGTAAATAATTTGTATGGCAAGTTTTAAATCAATTTGAAACCTGGGACAATGAAAAATACTTGCTTTTAGGAGACATTGGCAGGGGCAGGAGTATGATGATTTGTATTAGATGATTTTTTTTATAAAGAGCTAGCATGTGCTAGAAGCAAGATTTTATTACTAACTTTTATTAAGCTGTGTGTGCTAGAGAAGGAGAAGGGAGGGGTTTGAAAGAGTGAGTGTGTGTGTGAGAGAGAGAGAGGAAGGGAGGGAGAGAGGGAGAGAGAGGTAGAGAGAGAGAGGGGGGGGGCATGCTCTGCTTTCGAGTCAGAATCCTCCGAGACTGGAGATTTATCTCAGTGTTCATGAAAATCCAGAGTCTACCTTAATGACCCCGTGGCCCTTGAGCAGCAAGTGTGCCGCTGCCTTTGGAGAATTCCGAGCAAGGTGCTTTCTTTGTTCTGCATCTGCTGCATCTGCAACCTATGCCAGATGCTAGATGCAGAAGTGCTGCGGCACCTGCCTGTTGGGAAATCTCGATCCAACTGCTAAAGTAGCAGGTCCACAGCCTGTGACAGCCTTGCGTGCCCCCTCCCCTCCCCCACCCCTCCCCCGTTGTTGCTGCTGGCTCTGAGGATGGGCTCACAGGTGGTGTAGAATGTGCTCTCCTAAGAAACCATTTCTGAGGAATTCATGGAATTTTTTTTCCCCTCCAGGAGTCATTTACATTCCTTAATCTTTCTGCTGGTTGATTTGCTGTCTTAACTACTTCGAATGTGCTAAGCTTCAACATTTGATTTTACGTAATCTAAACGTATTCTTGTGCCATTTTCATATCAAACAAGCTGGACTATTATGGACCTGAAGGTTGCACACAGGTCACGGTTATCATGGAGCCTGAAACTGGCTTTTTGTTTATGACTTGATTGTGTGTGGTGGGAGATACAAATTTTAATGACGTGACAAGCGGGAATCCTGGTAGGTTTCCACGAGCGCTAAAGGTTGGAGTAGAAACTGTCTTGGGCTTTCGACGCCGTAGGTATGGCCATTAGATTTTTGTCTGATCTCACAGAAGAGTGTCACTGGGGGCACCTGAGAGGCAGAATAGTGGAAGTTAGGAACTTATTTCCATTTGAGGCCTCAAGTTGTCTTTACAATCAATGCTTAGGCGTGTATACAGTGAGAGCTCCATCTCCTGAGTGAGCAAAGGCCTTTCCATGGTGCTGATGAGGCAGTGAGGGAGAAGGCATGATGACATACTTACCACAGTCGAGTGTTCACGGGGCGGGGTAGGTAGGGTTGGGGTGGGAGGGGTGAGAGCCCAAGATGAAGAAATGTCCGGAGGGGGCGGGGCAGGGCAAGGTGTCATAACTCAGGCTTGTCTTACACTAATGAGGCAGGCACTGTGCTGACCCTTTGTGGGTCCTTGGTCGTACAGTCTCTGGAATCTTACAGGTTCTATTTAGAGAGGTGGATGAAGTGCCTCAAATGATTGGGGACCTTGATGAGCATCCCAGGCTTAAGCTCCTTATTCACCTGTCTCCCAAGTGCTGAGATCACAGGCGTGTGCCTTCACCAGTGACTTAATTCCATATACCCTTCAGGAATGAGTTTGCAGTGAGTTCAGTACAGAGAGGATCCACAGTCCTGAGAACCCCAGGCTCAGAAATCAGGCCGTTCAATTTCTTAAGACAACTAGCAGTGGGCAAAAACCAGATTGATTTATGATATTTTTTTTCTTGGTAGCATTTGTTGATTGTTTAGCAGTTTTAGTTGTAAATACATTTTTTTTTTTTTTTTTTACCATTTTCCTCATAACATATGTTGGAACAGACGTCTCATCTGCTAGGAGCAGTATTAAAAATGCTTACATAACAATAATTGCGATACAGAGATCATCTGCAGCCAATCAAAGAAGCTCAGCCACTGGACTTCATTTATCTTCATCTGTCTCTAGTGTAGAGAAACAAAGATGCTGCCATGAAACAAGGTGAAGGAACAAATGGAGGGTTTTTGCTTGTTTGGTTTTTTTGCATTTAGATACGGGATCTCTACATTGTATTATGTCCAGTCTCCATTGATCGGTCCACAAAGCTGGACCTACTTGTTCTACATTTTGTGGAAATACCTTTCCGGTAGTTGATTTGAAGGCATCAAACAAAACCAGCAGAATTCGCACGCTGCCCCCTCCTTCCACCTCCCTCTCTTCCTCTTAGCCCATGACAGGTCGATACTGGAAACTGTCCTTGACCAATGATGCTGGAATCCACTTGCTATTTGTTTGTCAGCTGTTGAGTAGGAGTTGCGCCTCTAGCACATTCTGTTGGCTCATGTTGTGAGGCCTCACCTCCGATAGTGGGTGCGTGGGAATGCCTGTGTTCAGGGGTCAAAGTCTTCATCTAGCCTTCTATAGTGCTTAAGCCTAGAATGTGGACAGCGCTTATCTCGTTGCAGCATCGACCTCTGTAGGCAGGTCTCCGAGTACCTGCTGTTTTCCAGGGTGTGCTCTAGATCTGGAGGGTACGAAGATAACACAGTGCTCAATTCTCGTAGAGGAAAAACACCTGTTTAAAAGAAAAGCGCCATAGCATGTCATGATCCGCTTACAATCACCATCTCCTCCTCTACGCAACTAACGTGAACATAGAAGGGCTCATCTGTGGGGGCAAGCGCAGCAGTTCGAGGAAAAAGGTGCTTGTCAGTGTCTGGCACACAGTAGGTTGTAAACAGCAGCCACTTTAGCTCATAAAGACGGTTCATAAAGACTAAAGAGAAAAAAAGGGCCCCAGTTCAGGCAGCCTGAGTCCAGCAGGCCTCCTGTGTCATTAAGGCGTTCCACCCACCCCTTACTATGCATTAATTCCGAAATACGTGTTCTTGTGACCTGCAGATGCTGTGAGCTACGTATGCATCTACTCATTCTTTCCTTTGCTTGATTTTTCAAAAGCCCACGAATGTTTGTTTGTTGAATGAACAAAACCCTGGGGTAAATTTACCTAGCAAAACATTCATGTAGAATAGAAGTGTGTGTGACTTCAGTCATGGGGTTCCTGCAAGTAAAAGGTGCCAAGGTCCACGGAAGGCAACCTTCTGTGGCCATCGCCCTCCTAGCCTAGCCTTCCTTTCCTGGTATCTTTTTTTCTGATGTTGCGGTCTGATCAAATTAAAGGCAGGCTCACCCATGCTGTGTGGGTTAAGTATTGTAGGGTCCAATAAGTGTGCAAACAGTGAAGACAAGGCCAGCAGGGGTCAGCTTAATACCAGTTTAAGCAGCGATCGCAGTAGCTTTTACATCTGTGTGAAGTGCAGGAAGAATAGGAAATGACATGCACCATCCAAATGCAAGCTTTTAAACTTCAAGCTACACCAGGAGATTGCCAAAAACCTAGTGAGATATCCTCAGCGACTTGCCATAGATGATGAAGGCAGGGCGGAAGATTAGCTATGGTATGCAGAGATGTAGTTCTCCAGCATGGTACACCAACATTTTGAGCTAACCTTACTAAATTTCACAATTTTTTTGTATTGATGTATGCTAGAAGAATCTGGAACTGTGATATGCATTTATTTGACCTCAGCTACTCGGTGTGCTTTGTAAAATAATTCATGTCCCTTTTCCCCTTTGGCTGGCTGCAAAGATGAACTGCCACTCGTTATAGCTTGCATGTGAAGTGTCAGTGTCCCGCAGTTTATAGATGAGGCCGGACATGAAATGATTCCTTCTGGCTACTAATCTTCAAGAGAAACAGCTTCCAGCTACTATATATATTCCCTTGTTATCTTAGTGCATTTGCATGGCCTTTTCTTTGCAACCTAGATGTATGGGCTTGACATTTATCAGACTGGGATCCCGAATACTAAAAGTTGTGTGCTGGACTCGAGAGTTACCCATGTAGTTACTTGCTGATGGTAAGCACTCTCTGTAGATAAATGTCACCTTGATGCCATGGTACATACACTTTTCCTTGTAGCTTCTTGCCATGTACTGTTTAGGAGACCCTCGATATATTGAACACCACGTCCATCAAAACACAGACTCAAAATATTTGGGGAAAAAAAACTGCATCTGTACTGTACACAGACAGTTTTTCTTACAATCCCTAACAATACACTCCGACAATGATTGACAGCACATTTATTCTGTATCTGCTATCACAAGTGATCTAGAGATGATTTAAAGTGGGCGAGGGGATGAGCAGAGCTCATACGCAGACACCGTGCATGTAAGGGATTTCGAGCATCCTAGGAGTTCTGGTATCCATAAGAGGGTCTGGAACCCACACCAAGGGATGATTATGATCATTTACCTGAAGACCTTCGTGGAAACAGTCTAGAGATAATAGTAGATAGTCAGACCTAGGATATGTCATAAGGATCATGCCTTGCTTTATGGAACGCTTGTGTGCTGGGTCTTTCAGAGGATTGCCCTATCAGAATGCTTTAAGCTTCCTGTGTCATTCGTTTCCCATGACCCTGTTTTCTGTCTACATGTTTGAGTTAAGTGATTAATGAGATATAGTGGTTAAAAACTTTGTCTTGTGACCCACTTCTCATTAGCTACAAAGTAAAACCCTATGCATACAAGGACTGTTCTTTCATGCTGGCTTGTGGGGAGTCCTGTCCATTAGGGTCACTTGTAGCCCCGGGAGATCTGTCTTTCCCTACAGGGCCAGGGTTCTTTCTTTAAAGATCTTTTGGGATGTCATCTCCCATATTTCTCTTGGAACGGCCTGGAGGTATGTAGTTTGTATAGAGTAACCCACTAGGGCCTGGAGGATGCTGGGCTGATGGAGGTGGTCTGTTTGTGGTCAGGAAGAACCATATGTAGCAGCGTTATTTGTTGAAGTAAGGTGTGGCTCTTTGCAGTTGGCCGTTGCGTTCTGAAGATACCTACTCTATTTGGTGTTTTTCTTTTTAACCAATTAAGTATCCTTCGTCTTTATTAGTTTTCTTCAGTGCAGAGTGCATCGCCACAAATCTGTTAGGTTAAAACAGCATGTATTTATTGCATCTCAGCTTCTAAGGGTGAGCATCCATGCTTAGCTGGGTGTTATGGTGAAGGTCTCTCATGGTTCTCATTAAGGTGGCCCCCTGGTTGAGATCTCATCTGGGACTCTGAGAAAGGATCCAGGGTCCCTTGGGTTGGTAGAAGCATATATTTTCTTGTGTAGGTAGGACCCAAGGACCTAGCTACTTCATTTTTTTTTTGAGGTGGAGTCTCTTCATTTGATCAGGCTAACCTTGGTCTCACCATCTTCCTTTCAGCCTCCCTAATGATATGGTAGCAGGTCCTGGCTGCTACCCACGACTCAAACTGTTTCCTCCTTTCTCTTTTCTTCCTTTCCATTCTCCCCCCTTTCTCCCTCTCTCTCCATCCTTTGCTGATTTTCTTGGTCCTAGTGATCAACCTTAGCCCGATAGATGCTAAACAACCACTCTAGCCCCGAGCTGCCTCCCCAGCCCCTGCTTCTTTGTTTGCTTCATACTCATAGTTGCCAGATATCTCTGTGTTGTGCTTTGCCGTATAGTCTTCCTACGTGGCCATTTGCCTGATCAGCCAGCCAGGAAGGCCTGTGATACAAGTCTCCTAGCAAGACAAGAGTTTATGCACCACATCATCATCACAGGAGTGACACTTAAGCTTTGTCACATACTGTTGGAGAGAAGCAAATCACCGATTCTGCTCACACTCCGGGGGAACAGATCCTACAGGGCATGAACACTGGGAGGCAGGAATAACAGTCAGGGACACCCTGGTATGTATACTTCTCGCCCCCCAGATATATCAGAGGAGTGAAGAAGGCAAGCAGGAGAGCTTGGGAAAGCTCAGTGAGTAACAGGAGAGTGGGCCATAGAGGGGACCATCGCTGGGTTCCACATGGCACCATCTCTAGTCTTCCAGGGTGATGCAAGGCTTCAGTAAGTGTCTCAGTTGTTGGTTCTTGCTTATCTTCTATTTGCCTTCTTACTTTCTAAGTGATCCTCTTGGTGCCTTTGTCTTTTAATAAACTTAACTCTGTAATTAGATAGGCATGTAAATATCCATACCTATACCACTAACCACGACCATGGCTGCTGCTGCCGCCGCTGCCAC
>NW_022196891.1:76236787-76240913 GCF_008632895.1 Mastomys coucha | reverse complement strand
CCACCACCAGTATTTAGAACATTCAATCAATAACCTTCAACTTCCCAGATCTCTTTCTGGCGACAATCCTTCCATACCCGGCTGTAGTAACCATTGATCTGCATCGGGCTTCTAGATTAGTTGGCTTGCTTTTAAATCTCTGTTTTGACTTACTTCACTTAATATAATGACTTCTAAGGCTCATTCCCATTGCCGTCTGTGTCCTGCTGTTACAGAGTGGCAATTGTAAGGGACTGACATACCTTGTATATCTTGTCACCTGCCAGTGAGCATCTGTATTCTCTCCAGTGATTAGGAACTGTGGCCAAAGCTGCTGTCAGTATTCAGGTCTTTGTGTGGACATATGGCTTAATTGTGCTCATGTAAATACAAGTAGTGAAATCACTGGGTCATATAATAAGTGTATTTTTCACTTAACAAGATAGTGCCAAACCATTTTCCAATGTGATCATGCAATTTTGCATTCCCCCCTGCAGTGCATGAGGTTAATAAGCCTTCTCCTTCTTCACCGAAACTTCATAAAGTCTCTCTTTCCATTGAACTACATGGAACAGGCGTGCAGTGACAGCTTGTGGTAGCTTGTGATGGTTTTAGTTCATCGCAGTTCTCCCTTTTCTTTCCTCTTCCTGTTCTAAGCTTTGAGTCCCATATGTGCTAGCTCTATTACTGATCTGTACCTTCACCCTTAGATTGCATTTTATGATATTAACATTCCATGTTGTCAGGCATTTTACATAGACCTTTGGCCATTTATATATCTTTCACGAAACCTTGCAATTCCTTTAAAGTGATCTGAAGTGGATGAATTATTTCAGTTGTTTGTATTCGAAAAATGGTACTGACCTTTGTATGTAATTGCTCATATATTAATTTAATGAACACACATTCAGCAGCCACCAGATACTAATTGCTTTATGCACATTGACTGGTATTACATATTTTCATATCATCCCTATGAGATTAGTGATGCAGTTATCCCTATTTTATGGATGGAAAGTTGAGACCTACCTAGAGACGCTGAATAACTTCCCTGCTGTATTATTCAGGCTAATGAAGAATGGAGTTAGTGTCTAAACTTGCCTGTCTGACTTCGTGTAACATCTGTGTTATAGCTGTGGGTAGCTGCAGTGGGGACGATCTGGTATGCACAGTCCATTTGCTGACCACTGCGCCTGACAGTCATGCTTGGTTCCCGCCGTATCAGTGTGTGGCCTGGCTGCAAGGAGAGATACCCTCTGAACACAGTAGCTCAGGTTCCTAGAAGCCTCTTCCTGCAATGGAAAGACTTTTCTCAAAATCAGTAAGTAGTGAATAAAATCTCCCAACCAAAATAAAGACCGAAGGGTTAGATAGCAGTAGCATCCACTGGGTATTCTAGCTCTAGAAGGACCTGGAACTTTCTGTATAAATGTGAGGCTGTAGAGATAGACTCCACACACATTGTGTTCCTCATCCCAGCGCTGCCCCTCCGTAGTCTTCTGTGCCTTTGACACAGCATTTCTGGGGAATCATTTGAAGGCTTGCAGTCCGGTCTACAGAGACAACAAAGGAGCAGCCCGGGATGTCACTTCCCAGTGGTCTGGGCTGATTGGTCACTTTCCCACTGCCCGTGTTTATGAGGAGACACTTTATTTCATAGGGTTTATAGGCTTCTCAATAAAATTTGGATGAATTTGTACCGATTGGAGGGCTGGGGTGCTTGATGTAGAGAAACATCTAGAGTTAGACAGTTTCAAAAAGTTACGGCGTTGCTTTCGGTTATGTGCAGTAATTTAGTTTGTTTTTTAATGCATGGAAGAAATGTACGCATTTAGAGGATGGAGTCCACGGCATTCGACAGCACTGCCTTGAAGCAAAGCCCCAGAATCAAACATTGGCTTGAATATCAGTGGAGTCCATAGCATTCTGCAACAGAGCCTTGAAGCAAAGCCCCAGAATCAAACATTGGCTTGAATATCAGTGTGCCCACAACAGTGCTTTTTATTACACAACTCATTCCTTCTATAAAAGTCAGGCATTGTGAGAAGTCCAGATGTGAAGCTTAGAATAATAAAACCAGAGAAAGAATACATCAGAGATTTGTAAAACCCCAGTTAATATGGAAGTAATTAACTATGGGAATCATGGTATGTTCTTTGACAATAACCTTGAAACTTCATTTTTTGTGTCTAATGACTCATAGTCTCATAAAAAAGAAAAGGGGAAATATGCTCTCGGGCTGGATATGAGGAAGTTCTAAGGTTTTCTCTTTTCTGACTCGCGCTCACAGGAGCCTTCTATTGTGGGATTAGGAGTTGATGAAAAGCTTGACACTATTGGAGGAGGGGTAGCTGGAAAACTTTATATAACAAACCAACAGAAGTGACCATATGTTCTTACTTAACATTGTACAAACTACAAAAAAAAAAAAAAAAAAAAAAAAAAAAAAAAGAAAAGAAAAGAAAAGAAATAAACACAAGGCAAACAAGAAGAGAATTAGTAATAATTTAAAAGGAAAACTAAACTAGGTTTTGTAAATGAAATCAAAACATTAAAAAAAAAAGTTCTCAAGAACATGAATGAAACCAAGTGGTAGAACTTTGAAAAAAAAGATCAACGTGGCTGACATCCTTGCTCTGTCGAGCCTGGGGAGGAAGGCTTGAGAAGAGAGGGAGCCTGCTCAGTGGGAACATCACTACTTATTATAAATAGAAAAGATTAGACAGGGATCCTGTGAACCAATCCTTTGCAGAGGAATTAGGTATCTGGGTGCAACAACTGGTGAATTTCCAGAACCTAACAAAAATAGGTATCGACACCAAACATGACGAAATAGAAAACTTGAATAAAACTATAATTAATTCAACCAATAAAAGACCCTCCCAACCAGGAAGGGCTCTAAGTAGATAGCTTCACATTTTTTTTAAAAAAAGATTTATTTATTTTATGTGTATGAGTACACTGTAGCTGTCTTCAGACACACACCAGAAGAGGGGATCAGATCCCATTACATATGGTTGTGAGCCACCATGTCGTTGCTGGGAGTTGAACTCAGGACCTCTGGAAGAGGGAACGGGGCCACTTGCGAGGCAGACAGACCTAGCCCTTGTCTTCAGCGGGTGCACTTTGGTTGCTAGTAATGAGTTAAGTGGTCTTCTGCTTATTCAGAGGGATGGGCCAAGGGGTGGTTTTATTCATTTAACATCAGATACATGCTTGTGGGATTTTAATGATCCTGATGCAGTATTGAGGTCCTACAATTTTATAACATTTCATTTTTTTTTACATATAATTTTTAAATTCTAAGTTCCAATCCAACTGTCTTAAGGGTGTGAGAAAGATCCGGTCATCTGAGGCTTTATAGACAAAACCTGGCTAGTGGACTTCCTGAGGGTTTATAGGTAAGACCTGGCTAGTGGGGTTAATTTATATTTTTTTGTCTTAAGGAGATTTTTGCAATTGAGGAGGAGGAATTCCAAGTAAAGGCTTTTACATGTAAATGCTCAGTTCCTTGATAAGATCTGTTTGTACCAGAATCAGTGTGCCAGTGCTTTGAGAAGTACGCTAAGTATATCCAAATGAGAATCTGAAATGTTTCCCCAAAGTACTATTGGTATGAGAGTGTGGGGATTTGCTTATGAACTGAGAATAACAATAATAATAAACCTCATTTTCTCCTGTTTTAGAATTAGGCCAAGAATCTAGATCTGCAGATATTTTATCATCTGATGAATAACGTTTTAATTCTTTGCCTTCAGATCACACGCTACCATGTGGCTGTGTGCTCTATGGGTTACCTAGGTAATATTTATCCTTGTGGCTCGTCTCCTTCTGGCCCAGCCCTCTCTTTCCTGCTCTGTATTCAGCCCATGCAAATTTATTTTAATGCTGCTCTATTTCATCTTTAATCAGGCAGGCAAATATTCTAATAAAAAGTTTCAAAGTGAATATTTTATGACTGAGTACTAACTATAGATCCCATAACTTTGGGGAGAGCCATTTGTCAGGTTCATAAAGTGACATATAGTCTTCCCCCCCATAAATAAAATTACTCTGAGAGAATTAATGAGAGAGAATTAAGATGCTGCAGACTAGAGAAGGAAAATATTATTTTTCAATTTTTATTATTTTCTTTTTTTTTTTGTTT
>NW_022196891.1:76227807-76236777 GCF_008632895.1 Mastomys coucha | reverse complement strand
CCTCTGCCTCCCAAGTGCTGGGATTAAAGGCATGCGCCACCACTGCCCGGCAATTTTTATTATTTTCATATGGGATTTCAGCTCTTTTCGAGCTTTAATTGAAAGTATACCTTTGCTTTTTTTTTTTTTTTTTTTTTTTTTTTTGACTGGGTGAAAGACTGTTTAACATTATAATGTTTTCCTTAACTCACTAATAAGATTTGATATTACAATACTCAAAATGTTTAACCAACATCAACCAATCTAGACTCGATCCCTTGAGGCACAGGGAGAGTTAACTCTGTGGCATGTCAGTAATCTACAACAATATGCTTAGTGATGCAAAACACAACATTTGAAAGGAACTGTTTTAGTTTGGGACCATAGAGGAAGGAGCTGTTCATATGTACGTACAGTGTGGTGTAGTGTGACATTTCAACTGGCCCAATAAAGATGAGGATGTACTTGTCTTTAAAAAAAAAAAAAATTATTTATTGATTATATGTAAGTACACTGTAGCTGTCTTCAGTCATTCCAGAAGAGGGAGTCAGTTATTGTTAAGGATGGTTGTGAGCCACCATGTGGTTGCTGGGATTTGAACTCAGGACCTTCAGAAGAGCAGTCAGTGCTCTTACCTGCTGAGCCATCTCTCCAGCCCCTGAGGATGTACTTGTCTTATGGAGGAAATAAAACAGTAAAGAAAGGGAGACCATGTCATTCCTGGGAGTGCTACTTCCCTGTCCTGTTACTGAAAATTGCTGAAACAACTAGTGACCATAACCTTTGCTATATGGTGAAGATAAAATTTATTATATGATTAATGGTCAGGGATGGATTAACCATTAATCGAACCGAGCCCGTGAAGGGGGCCACCACAGTCTCCCTTGTAATCAGATTTTTACCAAATAGAAGAGAGAAAGTGAGTCTTGAACAGATGATACAACTTTAGGATTCTAAGGAGCTAAGTCTGTAATATGTGGTTTTAAAATAAAATCATACCCACTGTGTGGACCTTATATGTTAGAAACATGATAAATTAGCTCCTTCAGACAGAAGGCTCTTCAACCTATAGTGGAGAAAAATCCATGCTCTCATTAACTGGACGATTGTCAGCTCAGGGGGATGAGGTCAATGTTTATTTGCTTTCATGCAATTCTACTTAAAAAACCAGGCACTGAAAAAGTATTTTCTAATGGTCCTTTGGTCCGTCTAGATCCCCCGTAGGCTGTGTGAGCAGGCCAGCTTACGAGCTTATTTATTGTGAAGTGTAAAGATCACTGGATGAGCTCCTGCTCCTGTCATGTCTGTTCCCCCTCCTGTTTTGCTGATTTCCCAGCTGTGCTTCCATGGTTATGGATTGGCATCTATAGATGCATGAATATCCTGAGGACTGTCAGCCCTGGAGGACCCTCTGCAGCCTGTCTCTTGTTTCTTTCTGCTGGCTCACACCTTGCAAAATGATTTTTTTTTTTAAAAAACAAAATACTATGTATTGACCAGAAACTACAGCCTGCTTCCTTGTCAATGGAGTTTACAAGGGCAGTTAGGTACTCACTGTTTTATAAGCACAGGGCGGCCTCAGGGTTATCTCATTAGTGACGGTCTTCTTCTTAAGCACCCTTATGTAAAAGTTACTCTCACGCAACTCAGAATCATCAGTTGCAAATGGATCTTTTTTAAATCCAGCGATGCAATGTGTTCTTATATACATCATGGAGTTGGGACAGTTTAGTAATGGGCTTTGTGTAGTGTAATGTTTTAAATGCTTACGTACACATTTGAAACAGCCTCTGATAGCTGGATTATGTTGAAGAGTTCCACCTCAGGAATCTAAGAATGTTTTCAAGTTTAGACAGAAGGGCGTGCAGTCCCATACTGCTTGCAGTTTCCATAGAGTGGTTATAAACATCACAGTATAACACAGAGCCCATGGAATTTAAAAGGCTTCTCTTTGTCAGATATGGTATATTTATATATCCATAGAATACACACACACACAATTATAACTCAGGGTATTAAACTCAGGGCCTTGCACATGGCTAGGTAGATACCCTACCCATTGAGTTATATCATCAGGTCAAGACATTGTACTGGAATTTTGTTGAGATAGTAGAATAAAAATATATTGCAGAAATGCAGAAAATTGCCATTCATTTTCCTTTAAAATAACGATTTATTTTATGTGTTGATTATCTGAGTATGTGTATGTCTGTGTGTGGGTGTAGGCATGTGTAAGGGCAGGTTCCTGTGGAGTCCAGCAGAGGGCGTCACATCCTTTGGTAGTTGTGTATTGCCTAACATGGGCGCTGGGACTGAACTGGTATCATTGTGCCGTGAACCACAGACCCATTTTTCTAGGCACAGGAGATGAGTTTTCATATTTTATTGGTTCTGATGTTGAATATGTTTCATGCCATGGGCATGTTATTGTCTAACTGGCATCGTTTCTTGGCAGTGCAAAAGTAGTACTTGTATGGATATTCTGCTCCAATGCATATCTATGTGTGCCCTGTGTGTGTCTGGTGCCATGGATCCCCATGGAACTGGAGTTACAGCCAGTTGTGAAATGTTGTGTGGATGCTGGGAATTGAATCCGCTCCTCTGGAAGAACAGCCAGTGCTCCTAACTGCTGAGCCATCTCTCCAGCCTCCAAAAGTAACACTTAAGAGTAATGGCACGTAGAGGTGATGAAACATGGAAGTGATTTACCGAGTGGTGTTCTTAGAGACAGTGAGCATCCAGAAAAGGAAGTCCATGCAGGGCACCATGAAGAAGTCATAGACCTAGGTCGCATGCGGGGCACTCTGAAGAAGTCATAGACCTAGGTCGCATTTGTGAGTGCGGTTTGCTCTGGATTCTCTGTGTCACCTCCTGTGCCCCCCAACTCTTTCTGTTCATATTTCAGCCCCAATTTCTTAGTTGGATCATTTTCATGACCTTCCCTTTCTTACTTCCTCTCAGACTCATCCTTAGAAATACTTAAGTCCCTTAAAAATGGCGGAGATCTTCTTGGTTTATGTATCAGAAGTCCCTCTAAATTATGGGTGCGCTGTGTCACCTTGCAGTGCCGTGGGCCACCGTGGTAGGATGTGTGTTGGGGTGCAGTCCGCGCCACTACCGGCTTTGCCATGTCCTAGATCTTCCCCGCTTTTCTGAGCTCATTTCCCAGTTCCCCACTTCAGAGGTGGCGAGTCCTCATCGCAGCAGGCCAGGCGGTGTATCTGTTGTCTCCTTGCAAAATGCTTCACAGGCTGTTGGCATTTAATAGACATTAATGTTTCGGTCTCAGTGTCCTTATAGATAAAATGGATTTTACTTATAAAATACATGATTGGTATCTTGGCTTATGATTACTTTCAGCACGATTGTGGGTAAAACGTTCTGAAGATTTCTGACGTTCAAGCAGCATGTCTCTAAGGCTGCTCTTGCTTTGCCCCCCTGCCTCCTTTCCCTAGTGTTGGAATGCACGAGGCCTCTCACAGGCTGCTTCTAGTTGAATTAACTCACTACCTTAATTAAAAATTAATGATTAATTACACTTGCTGTGCTTCTGCCATGTTCCTTGTCTGCATGTCCTTGAAGCCTGGCAGCTCTTTGGTCTGCTTCCTCATCTTTTATCTGTTCATTCTTCGTTCTTCTCTGTGAGAACCTTCTCCATCAAGTTCTGGTTCCCTTACTGTCTCCTCTACAAGTGGGTGTGGCTGCTTTCCTCTCTGTCTTTGCTAAGCGTTGATGGTTCGGCCTTTTACTTCACACTGGTTTGGTTCTGATTGGTGTGGGGTGGATTATTCTTCCTGTTTCCTAATCCAGTTCATTGAAATCTACCTCATAGTCAGGACCCGTCGGACAAGGCTCCCTCCCAGAGTTGTGCAGCACACGTGGCCTAGAAGTAGGCCACGAAGGCAAACAGCATCAAAAGCCCGTTCGACTGTGTGATTAAAGATGAAAGAGTATTATCCAATGTGGTTCAGGGATGGTTGGAAGGGCAAGTGTGTTTGGGAGAGCATGAGAAGTTTTGAAAGGCTGAGCATCTCCAGGCCACGAGTTCCTGACAACAGAGGCCAGAGAAGAGGGAGCCTACCGTACCTGGATAGCCATTTTTAGTTTAATTAGCAACAGAGGGGTCATGAATGTTTAAAACTCTGTTGTCGACTTCTCTACTCCCTCCTTCTCTCTGCCTTTCTCTGCCTCTACTACTCTCTTAACTCCCCTCCTCATGCCCTAAATAAACTCTATTCTATACTTAAAAAAACAAAAACAAACAAACAAAAAACCTCTGTTGTCTAAGGAAGATCCAAACAGAGCTAATGTACTTGATGGACTCTGGGTTTTTAACCTGCCTGGACGTTCTCTCTTAGTTTAATGGTCTCTTGGTCCCTCAGCAAGACATTGTGGCTTCATGGAGGAAGCTTAGAAACCAGAATACTATAGCGCAAGAGTAAGGTAGGGAGCGATTGAGGAAGACACCAATTGATTGAGGTCAACTGGGGTCAGCACATATACATGTGCACGTGTGCACACCGCACCACTGGCATACCCGTATGTACATGAACAGTTGCATACATGCTATACATACATACATATATACATAAGGAGGAAGTAAGCACTACAGGTTAATATACAATAGATTAAAACCATCTCTCTTCTCACAAGCCTGTGCTCTAAGCTTAAATTTCCTCATATCTATATTAGGTAGGAAGTTAAAAGAGACATTTGTTCTGCGTAGACAATATGGTCTTTTGGCTAGAACTCAGAAATCGAAAGCTTTGATTTATTGGTCTTTGCAAGCATCTTGTATCTGAGGAATTAACCTGACTTAAAATAATTTGGCAGTAAAAGATTAATTATGTACCACTTAATAAGAAGCAATATAATTATTTAAGGGGGTTTCTGTTCTTTACTTTTTTCATTTAATAGCGAATTAGTTGCTAATGTAATTTCTTTTCCTGAGACTAAAAAAATTGTTCAACTTTGTTTTTGAGTTTGATCATGCATTTGGTATTTTCCTTTGAGACTGAAAAGATATGTTTTAAATGGGAATATAGACCCATATGGAAAGAATTAGCACCACCTTTTACCGATAATACTAAGACACTCTGAAGGTTAGAAAACAGGTGAGGGTGCCAATGCCCAGTCAGCTAAAATCCACACTGACCGGGAAACTCACTTGCTAACTCTTGCCAACCCCCTCTTCAACATAAAGCTCACAAAGTCCTGACTCTGACCTGTCCAATTCCTGTTCAATGTAAAGCTAACAATTATGAATTCCTGACTCTGACCTGTGCTTTGACAAACATTTTACATACATTTGACTTCACTGTCCCCTCTGAAGCAAGGGTAGACGCTGTTAGAATCACGTGCTTTGTGAAGTCATAACACAAGACTGTGAGATGTAAAGTCACTTACTCCTGACGAGCAGGTGTTAGCAGAGCTCCTGTCAGACTCCTCCACTGCAAAATAACCCATGGATTGCATGGGTTCTTTATTCTAAAGGCTTTGTTCATCACTATGCAATTTGTCTTGAGTGCATGCAAAAACATCCAAAGCCACGCCCTTGTGATATTTGTTATGGACCTGGATAATCAGACCAAACATACTTGGAATAGTCGCAGAATGCATGACTTGGCACATGTGGGCCTGATTCTGTTAGTTTGAGGTGCCAACTTTTGCCAACTATACGTTAGTTGCGTCAGAAGATAATTTTAAGGGATACAGACCTGGACCCAAGCATCTATTTGCATTTTTCATTTTGTGGAGACAAGTCATTTAACACAAAGATTCAGTGACATTTTGTTGAGATGTGTGCTAAATAGGAGAGGTTAATATATCGCAGTGGACAGAGACATGGCCTCCAGTGTTGATAGCGTGTCAGGCAGAGCACCTGCAGAAGCAGGAAGTACATGGAGATACTTGTGGCCCAAAGGAAGTGCGGAGTTGGAATTGAAGTCCGCTTGAACTGTCCAGTTACCTAGGTTGTCTGCTTCTTCATTTGAAACAACAACAACAAAAAATGATAAGGTCCAATTCAGGAATATTGAAGTAAAATATGGCAATATGCCCAGAACTGCATCTGGCACCTATTAATGGGTAATTAATAATTGTTAGTTCAACAATGAAAAAAACTAACATACCCGTGGTCTCTAGCAGCATCGGGCTTTAAAACTGGAATGCCTATGCACTGTGGAATTATACTTTGGTTCACATATGCCTGTGTTTGCTTTGAAATCCTGTGTAATCCTCACTGGTAATCCAAGAAGGATAACACACAGACACACACACACACACACACACAGACACACACAGACACACACACACACACAAACACACACACACATACAGACAGTCCTATATATAGTTTCATGTTTGCACTCACATTGTAATTATTGTCTTGTGCTGTGGAGAAAAATCTGTATAAAGTTGTTTCTTAATATATAGGACATTTTTTATACTTAGACGCCTGCAATAATCACAGATGTTATCAGACAAGTGATTGCAAGCAGCAGGATTATATTATTAGAGGGAAGGCTGTGTACAGAAATATATCTATTAGTACTGAATTCCAAAAGTGTTTTTTTTTTTTTTAATATTCCACTTGTACATAGAGTGTGATGCTATTTGTTTGGATAAGACTGGGCGTTGAACATAGCAGCTGACTATTCAGGCGCTGAGCTACGGCCCTAGCCCCACAGATCCTAGAGATTTATTGCAACAAGAATGGAGCTGAGTGAGGCCAGAGCCATACGGTGTACACAAGCTATACAGTGCCACTGTGCCATTTGGATAGCTCACCTGTCTTTTTTTTCTTTCTTATTTGTTGTTATTGCTCTTGAGACTGGGTCTTCCAGCAGGCTGGCCTCAAACTTTCAGAGATCTGCCTGCCTCTGACCCCAGCCCTCAGTGCTGGGATTCAAAGGCGTGCGACACCAGACCTGGATTCTCCAGTGCTTGTTTTTGTGAGTGGTTACTCGTGCTGTGTATTATAGAAGCAAACTGTCTTCTCTTGTGTAGGGTACTGATTAATGGTGAGTGCTCAGGTATGTCTCAAACTGGTGTTCTTCCCATCCCAGCATCCCTAGTACTGGGCACTTCCCCACAAGCCACAGTGCCAAGCTCATCATGTGTTTAGACTTTGTCTTATCATCAGGTAAAGAGTAAAGTGGCCATTTTATACATAATTGTGTACCCTGTAGTTTATGTTGATGGTATTTCTATGTCCTTGAATGTCATCCTTTGAAAATTATTATGTCTCTACTATAAGGAGGGAAACCTATTTTCTGAACTTAAATTATCATTAAACCTTAAAATTCAATGACTACAAAGCAGCATAAAAGAGCAACAACATTCATTAAATTTAAATTGCCTTTAAGTAAAATTTCAACCTTCTTAGATAGAATCTTGAATCACAATAGAAATGTCAAATAACATAAAATCCAAAACACTTTTCTGATTCCATATTGAGCCTACAGAGTATTAAATATTAAATGTTAATTTATTTCGTGCTGCTGGCAGCTCACAGTGATTCAGTGTTTAATGAAAAAGGGCCCAGTTCCTCAATGGTGTCTAAATTCTGTGACAGTTGTGCGTTTGTTTACTACTGATTAACAGATTGGTTTTGGTGGAGTGCATATCTCAATATTATTAAGCCATGTATGAAAATACTTAGTTTAGGTAGATCTGACATCTGAAATTGGTAACTTGCAAGATTAAAATTCTATCTCTTTTAGATAATATATCATTTTTTAAAAAAAGATTTATTTTATTATTTATTTTATGTTTATGAGTACACTGTAGCCGTGAGCCATCATGTGTGTAGCTGCGGGGAATTGAATTCAGGACCTCTGCCGGCCCCTCTCGCTCTGGCCCCTGCTCGCTCTGGCATAATTCACTGTAGCTGACCTCAGATGCACCAGAAGAGGGCGTCAGATCTCATTACGAGTGGTCATGAGCCACCATGTGGTTGCTGGGATCCGAACTCAGGACCTTCGAAAGAGCAGTTAGTGCTCTTACCTGCTGAGCCATCTCACCAGCCCCAATATATCATTTTTTTAAATGAAGGAGATGATACAGTCATGATAGGTATTAGACATAGGGATGTCGTACTTGATAAGTTTAAGAAATGCAGTGAAATCTTGTGAATGAGTCTGGGAAGGGAAGGGAAGTGGAGGAAGTTTTTGAACAGAATTGGAAACCTCCAGAATACATGTATTTCTTCATATCTTAGAGTTAACGTGGTTACATGTTTAAATGGGATTATTTCTTTATGTCATTACTGTCTATAGGTGCTAGAGTGAATTACTAATTTCTGTACTTTTTAAAAAATATTCAAATTGGGGAGGCTGGAGAGATGGCTCAGCGATTAAGAGCACTCACTGGCTGCACTTCCAGAGGACCACGGTTCAGTTCCCAGCAACCACATGGCAGCTCACAGCTGTCTGTAACTCCAGATCCTGGGGATCCGACACCATCACACAGCCATGCATGCAGGCAGAACATCAATATGCATAGCGTGAATAAACAACTCACTGCAGACGTAAAGCGGATTGAGGGATAGTCTGTATTTAACAGTGTTTTCTGAATTGTGCCTGGCAGTTAGCTAACAGCACACGTTACCCTGTGATAGTGTATGCGACATGAGGGGTCAGTTGTGAGCTTCGGGACAGCGGTAAGAAGGGCGGACCCTCAGTCGCTCCACACAGCACAGTTCCAAGCTACAGGCTGGCACGTGTGCTTGACGTGCCCCAATCAGGGAAGGACATTCACAGAAGGTACTTTTGATGTTGTTGACTTGTGACGCACAGAGAGATGCTCTTGTCTAAAGCCACCTTGGCCACTTTCTTCATCAGAAAACAAAAGCATCCTCCTGAGCCTCATCCTCAACAGGTGCCAGCAAGCCGGCCAGCAGCTTACCTCCCGCCCACCAGCAGCTCCCCTCCCGCCCACCTGCCGCTCACCTCCCGCCCACCAGCAGCTCACCTCCTGCAGCTCACCTCC
>NW_022196891.1:76223946-76227085 GCF_008632895.1 Mastomys coucha | reverse complement strand
CGCCCACCTGCAGCTCACCTCCCGCCCACCAGCAGCTCCCCTCCCGCCCACCAGCAGCTCACCTCCTGCAGCTCACCTCCCGCCCAGCAGCTCACTTCCTCCTCCTAACTCCCTGCCCTCCTCCTAACTCCCACCAGCTCTATGGTGATTCTATTGGCTTTGTGTTCATCTGTCTGACTCAAACTCTCAAATCCATTCATACGGTTTAATGAAGACAACTGTGTCTCACTGAGTCGCAGGGTATTTATTGTGTATTTTAATTTTAATTAATTAATTAGACACAGGGTTTCTGTAGCTTAGGCTGGCCTCAAACTCAGTTCTCAGGGTCTTGATTACAGGCATTGCATTACAGTGTCTAGGATTACAAGCATGGACCTCCTCTCCTCCTATGTGTTTACCTCTTTAAGAGCTGACGTTAGTTTCCATTTTAATTCATCCGTCCAGGGCTGGAGAGATGGCCCAGTGGTTAAGAGCACTAACTGCTCTTCCAGAGGTCCCGAGTTCAGTTCCCAGCAACCACAGGGTGGCTCACAACCATCTGTGATGGGATCTGATGCCCTCTTCTGGTGTGTCTGAAGACAGCTACAGTGTACTCATATGCATAAAATAAATCTTTAAAAAACATCCATCAGTCTGGTAAAGCTGGTATCATCGGAACATGATTGCCCTTTAAATGTTGGATTCCGGACGGTTGTAGTTACAATCTGATATATGACTTCCTCATCTTTCAGACGTCTACACCAAACTAATTTTCTCCTTGTTTTATTTGAGAGAATTTGAAATTCACCAAAGATATCTTAGGAAATGGAGCCGGGGTCTACCGTCTGGCCGGCGTACTAGCTGATGGTATTGTCCTAGTGCCTGTGTAATTGGTGGGGTGCATTTCCATGTTCAATGTGCCATATAAATGTGATGGCGCCTTCTGTCTTCCTGTGAGCTTATCTGTTGAATGTGGCCAAGATTTGCTTTTTGAAATGAAGTTTGCTCTCAGGCACAGCAAACATTCTGCATCTTCACACCTGGCTTATGCAGCAATCATCTGTGCCGAGCGCTATCACTTCCGATGCACTAAAAATCATATTCTGGACTCATTTGTTTTCTGCAGCTTGATACAATATGACAACTAAATTTGTCAAGTGGGTATTGAGGATGGGAGTATTGGACTATGAAAATGAAGTTTCTGAGAAGCCACAGTTATCACAGAGTGAGAAAAACCGAAGAGTGTTCCAAGTGTGTGAGGGACAGCGGCTTAGAATTAGTGTCAAGGCCGAGGAAGAGATGAACATACAGAAGGAGTTTTGAATTTTAGATTTCATAATAGGATTTTTGAGACAGTTTGGATGGTCTGTAACAGGAGAAGCGGAAAAAGGAATGCATTTGAATTTATCCTGCAAGCTCTTAGAATTATGAATGAACTCAAGAATCTTATTGTGCCACAGATAACATGAACACTGCCTGGGGAAGTGCTCACAGCAGATGAAAGACGGGATTTAATGTAAAAAGGATGAGTTCACTTGTGTGTGCGCATGTGTCGATGTGTGTTTGTGTATATGTGTGTCTCTGTGTGTGTATGTATCTGTGTGTGTGTTGATGTGTTTGTGTGTCAGTCTGTGTGTGTGTCTGTGTGTCCGTGTATGTTGATGTGTATGTGTGTGTTTGTGTGTGTGTGTTGATGTGTATGTGTATGTGTGTGTGTGTGTCTGTGTTTGTTGATGTGTATGTGTATATGTGTTTGTGTCTGTCTGTGTGTGTTGATGTATATATATATATATGTGTGTGTCTGAGTGTGTTGATATGTATGTGTGTATGTGTGTGGTCTGTGTGTCCGTGTGTGTTGATGTGTATGTGTGTCTGTGTGTGTTGATGTGTATGTGTATGTGTATCTGTGTGTGTTGATGTGTATGTGTGTATGTATGTGTGTCTGTGTGTCCATGTGTGTTGATGTGTATGTGTGTGTGTGTTGATGTGTATGTGTGTATGTATGTGTGTCTGTGTGTCTATGTGTGTTGATGTATGTATATGTGTGTGTGTCTGTGTGTATTGATGTGTATGTGTGTCTGTGTGTGTATGTGTGTCCGCGTGTGTTGATGTGTATGTGTATGTGTCTGTGTGTATTTGTGTGTGTGTCTGTGTGTGTATGTAATTTGTGAGCTCATAGAACATCCTCTCCCTTTAAGAAATAGTTAATGCAGTAAAAGACTGTGCAGTAGGCAATGTAACTATATATAGATATTTTTAACTTGTAAGCAAACAAGTTTGGGAAATACCTAAGAACAGGAGCGATCATGCAGGTGCAACATGTGCAGACATGTATAGAATTTCTTCTATTTTAAGGAGAAAGAGGAACTCTGTTTTGTATGTGGCTGCCATTTTATCATGCTGTGGCCTGATTATCAAATATAATTTAAATAAAATTTTTTATGGAGCCTATTTTTGGAAACATTTCATTCTCAGAAATTAAAACATAAAATAACTACACCAACTGTATAGGGCTCTATACAAGGCAATTTCCATGAATTAACACATAGAATAATGAACAGTTTGGGGTTGACTGTGCCCTTTTTCTATGTTCTATATAAAGGATTCGGTAGTCCTTCCAATGCCACTGTTTTATTGAGTTTTATCGTCTTCATGCTTGCTCATGGCTGTATTTGAACTTCACAAAAGCACCTCAAAGTCGAGGAGTCAGAGATGCACAGCTCAGCCCGGGGCGTGCCACACAGGGTCACACTCTGGCTTTCAGTGTTGGCCTCTAGTCATCTTGTCCTGGAAGTACAGGACGGTAGGCCCTAGTGAAGCTCACAGTGCGTTACCTTAGGACGGAACAGCTTCACTTCTTCATGGCTGCTGCTGGGAGAAGTGACAAGCTCTAAGTATTGTCGCAGTATCATGCAGAAAAGATTATCTTTTGTTAGACTAGACTGAACTCAGTCTCCAGATTTATATGTCCTGATGTTCTAGAAATTACTTTGTTTTTTTTTTTTTTAAAGTCTCTATATGGGAATGTTTCAAATTAGCAATAAAAGCAATTTGAGATGATCCCAAAAGATTTAAAATCTTATAAAATCTTTTCAGAATCTAAAAATCATGTCCAGAGCTCAGTTTTATAGAAAAAAAAAATTTTTTTTTTTTTTTTTTT
>NW_022196891.1:76203629-76223936 GCF_008632895.1 Mastomys coucha | reverse complement strand
TTTTGGTTTACCTTAAATGGTGTTGAGGATGTGGTTTCATTGTGTGGCGTCGGTGTGTACACAGGACCTGTATGGATAAAATTGTTAAATGATCAACTTACATCTTTTGGGGTGCCAGCCGAACCTTGGTTGCCTCACAGTTTTGGGAAGCAGCTTGGCCCCTAGCTCCTCATCGGGATTCACCTCTCGACTTCCCAATCTCCTCTATGCTCACAGTGAAGCCCTTTCCCATGTAAACCAGAAACAGTGTGTTCTCACCTCTCATGAACCACTGGAGTGTTGGTGTCTCTTGATGTCACCTGCCCAGTCTAGACAGCAGCTGGCCAAGTTCTATTCATACCCATACACTTTTAGAAAGATAACAAAACCACCACCACCACAACAAAAACCCAAAACAAACAAACAAAAACCCCAAAACCATAAAAAAAATCCATAATCAAACAAAAACCCCAACCTCACTAGCAGAATTGGTTTTGGTGAGATTACTAGAAAGCTCTTAGAGTAAATGTGCTACTGCAGGTTCTGTTTTCTTCAGGAAGCAGTTTTCTAAGCAAAAGGTCGTGCATTTTATCAAAGAAATGAAACTTGAGGTTCAACCATGTAACACATGGAGTTTGAGATCTGGACCAGAGATGTGGCTTCTTCCCAAGATGCATCTGTACTTTGAAATGCCATTTCCTACTTGAGGCTAGCACAGGGTAATTTGTTATACCAAACAGGCAATTTCTGAGCGCGGTTCCTCTGGGCTTTACTGCAAAGCCATCTGACACACTCAGGTCGGGAGCCACCTGAGTTTACCCCTGTAGCCTTCAGGCCTAATGAGGAAGTTGTTCGCGAACACAATTTGGTCTCTTAGTGGATTTAGGAGTACAGTGTGGGATCTTTGTAATTTAATATTCATATACAATCTAAAGATACGCTGTTATTTTCTGTGGGAAAAAAAACCCTTCAGATTGAAGAAATAAATGGTGATGCTTTTGTTTACATATGAGGTAACATAATAACATTTGAAAGTGTAAATGTTGGAATCGGGGAATTTTCTCCAAAACGTGTGAAGAGGCATGACATCTTTTTTGTGCTTTGTATATCTTTAAAAGGAAGATGTTAAATCCAGCAGCTTTGTGGAACTAATATACATATTAAATAAAACTATAGGTGTACTATTAATCTCCCTGACAGGGATCCCAACAGGTGGTATTCTTCTTGCATTTGATATAATTTATTTATGAATATTGAGCTTCAAGGTTCACTGGCTATAATGTGTGTTTGTTTGAGTGTCTATGTGTCTGTGTCTATGCATGCCTGTGTGTGCCCATGTGGGTCCGTATGCCTGTGTGTGAGTATATGTGTGAATTTGTGCATGCCTGTGTGTGCCCATATATATGCATGCATGTTCATGTGCCCATGTGTGTGCATGGGTGTGTGTGTGTGTGTGTATCTATGTCTATGTATGCCTGTGCTTGCCTGTGTGTGTGCATGTGCGTATGTGTATGAATTTGTGCATGCTGTGTGTGCACACATATGTGTGTATGCATGTGTATGTGCCCATGTGTGTGTATGGATGTGTGTGTGTGTGTGTATGTGTGTAATGCAGAGTATAAACATCAACTTATCTTAAGTTATATGCTAGATCTTCACTTAATCTAATGACCGTAATTTGTGTGGGAGTTTTTTCTACTATAACAAGAGCTCAGACTACTCAAATAGGCATGATGAGGCTGTCTCAAGGAAGAATATATACTCCTGTTCCACATAAAAGCTCACTTGAATAGCTAGAGCCGTTTCCAGTTCAATGCTGTCTCAGTTTCATGCCACAGTTTATATTTTCCTGGTTCAGTACAATATTTAAAATGCCCCATGTTCTTGTGCTTCTGTAAGCTTTTACATGCGCGTATGCCATTTGGAATATCTTTTTGATGTCAGACTTTTTATATATAGAGAAGAGGATGTCATTACTGTAGGCTAAGTAGTTATGAGCTAGCCAAGTACTTTTTAGAGATGGGGGGGGGGGAATCTGCTTCTTTTGTTGACTTAATGCTGCCCTTTCAATCTGCAGCTCCCTAATGGCAGTCTTGGTTTGGGTCTTTCCTGATATGTTCATTTGGAGCCTGCTACTCTGATATTTGTTCTATTCTGTGTGCCAACATCAAGAGGATCCTTTTATCCAAATAAATTAACAGCCCCTATTTACCCACTCTGGCCCCTCCGTGCTTATGCCCTGGTGAGTGTCATATCCTGATCTGTTGCCTTTTTATAAACCATACTCTTTTAGTTATTGGGGAAATAAATCCTTTGTTTTCTAATCACGTTCCTCTCCTGAGTCAGGACAGCTCATCAATATTAATGCTCTGAGTAGAATGAGACTTCTAAACCACTGTGTAATTCATCCTGGGCACAGGTGGTGTCACATTCTTAAGAAGGTGAAGGTCCTAAGTCCCTTAGGTTATTACGTGGAGACCCTCCTCTAATTATGTAGCCATTTGGTATCTGCATAGCTAAAAAGATTGCTCTTCAATTTAGTCTGGTCCCTTATATTTGATGCATGGGCAAGTTATCTTGTCATTGGTGAAGGACCTTCATCTCTTTTCTCATTTGGGTAATAAATTGCTAAAACAGTAGCTTGCCTGTCACCCTCGCTCTTCAGATCTGCTCTTTGCTGACATTTCCAGCTTCATAATCTCTGGGGTTGCTTGCTCTTTTTCACATGCCCAGTCCATGGTCAGATAAATGTGACCTGCATCTGCCACACAACCTCCATGGCCACGTACTTCCTTGGGAGCCAATCTTTCCTAAATTATGAGTTTTATAAGTAGGCATAGTGACAAAATCTGAAAAATAGATGGCATTCTTTGTGTTTGTGTGTGTGTGTGTGTGTGTGTGTGTTTCTATGGCTCCCTCTTTCCTACCCTTTCTCCTTTCTGCCGTTGTGAAATGGTTCCAGTAATGGGTTCAATAAACAAGCACATGTAACTTTCCATGTGTAAATCTGTTACAGGCTTATCTAGAAATCTCCATGACCTATATATAAAACAGTGTAGGGAAGTGACTGCTGGCAGTCTGGGAGAACATATCCTACTTTACATGAAAAGTCTCACTGAGCCTTTGAGGAGGCTTCAATTAATAATAAAAAAAGATGCTGAGCTGGGCAGGGGTGGCGCATGCCTTTAATCCCAGCACTTGGGAAGCAGAGGCAGGCGGATTTCTGAGTTCAAGGCCAGCCTGATCTACAGAGTGAGTTCCAGGACAGCCAGGGCTAAACAGAGAAACCCTGTCTCAAAAAAAAAAAAAAAAAATGTTGTGCATATCTGCCCCATGGTGTGGTATGGCTGCAGTCAACCTAGAATCTAGTATCCATGAGTTTTAATTGAAAAGGTAAGTTGCTTTTCCTTAAAATTGAGATACATACTTCAGTCACTGTGCCACGGTCTGACTAACATTAAATTCAGAAAGTCGGGGGAAAGCTTTGTTCCTGGGATGGTAATTGTTCACCTTGGTACCATGACCTTTAACCTCAAACTACCTTGCCAGCAGCAAGTGGCTCCTTTACGCTATACACTGGAACTGTGACCAATCTCTCATTGCGATGTGCTAATTAAGAGACTTTGTTTTGGAAGTTTTAGAGACAAATTCTGGCTAGCTTCAGTCTGCAGAATGTTGTTTGCATGTGACGAGTTTCCCAGGGTCATTTCTCCATGTCTCTATACAATTTATTTATTCTTGCATATTCCCAAGTATTTTTATAGCCCAGTTTTTGGTTTTTGGAGACAGGGTCTCTCTGTGTAGCCCTGGCTGTCCTGGAACTCACTCTGTAGACCAGGCTGGCCTTGAACTCAGAAATCTGCCTGCCTCTGCCTCCCAAGCACTAGGACTAAAGGCGTGTGCCACCACTGCCCGACTTGTTCCCAGTTTTTATACTTATTTTTCAAGCTTTATTTTATTTGGAGATAAAACTAGGAGGAAAAAGAAAAATTGGTTGCTGCCAAATTCCGTCAGGAACTTTACTCAGTCAGGCTTCTTGGTGGGTTTGGCCAGAAGCGAATGAGAAGAGTGTGAAAATGAGAAGCGTTAATCAGCGATGCTGAAAAGGCAGACTGACACCCGGAGATGATGGACACAGAGGTGTCCGTCCCGGTTGCAGAATTAAAGAAAACCGAACTTTCAGCATTTTGAATATTGTTGAGGTATCATTTGTCTATGCATTAAGAACTTTTCAGGACCAACAGGGTGGCACACTGTACATAAGCCGGACCTCTGATTGTGCCGAAGCTTTCTCCCCTACGGAAAACCATTGAATCTGTGCATTCAAAGAAGATCTGGGCATTTGTAATAGGCAACAGACACACTGGAAGCTCTACTTGAGCAATATTCGGAGTGCTTCCTGTCCTTTCTCTGTGATGCTGGAATGTACAAAGCAGAAAGATTGATGAGTTGGATCTGCAGGAGGCCGGCTCTCAGGCTGGGGGCTTTATGTGCTATGGCACAGCGGTACTGTATCTCCCCGGTCAAACTGAATTAGTGTGCTACAGGTCACGGGTGGCGGGGAAACCATTTTGCCGTTAATAATAATAACGTGTTTCCAAACACCACATGCAGTGATTATGGTGTATACCAATGCTCTCAGTTCTCTGTTTTGCATGCGTCACATCCTATTTATAAGGAAGCATTTCCCAAAACAAATGGGGAAAACGATCCTGAAGATGAGGGATCTTCTTCAGTCTCACCAGCAAAAGCCTCATTCTCTCCTGTAGCTTGAGTCAGCATTTCAGAATATAAAATTTCGAATGTGAAGATTAGTCTGGGCATGCTTTTGAAGCGGGACCACTCAGGAAAGTAAAAGATGCAGTGGGCTGCATGCAGATGCACATGGATTCCTTAAAGGATCAAATACAAAGAGGGACAAGCTTTGTGATGCTGTTCCCAGGTGTAAGGAGATGATAATGAAATACTTAAAAAAAAAATTTAAATCAAATTAGCTGGTGCTATTTTAATAGGATTCCTTCTCTCCCTCCCTCCCTCCCTCCCTTCCTCCCTTTCTCCTTTCCTTCCTTTCTCTTTTTTTTTTTTTTTAAATCTGTGTCAACCTGACCCTAACGCGCAGGGCTAGGCAACACTGTTGTAATATATTGAGTGTGTGGTCATTGGACATGTGTTATAACTCTGACTAGAAAACACGTGTGTGTACAGAGTGTCAGGTCCGAGGGATGGGTTGAATTTCAACTCATTTTTAGATTTAATTGAGATCTGACTGGTTGGCTTTAGCTTATGCCTTTAAAACATGTGTTGTGTTTCCAAGAAAGCAAAAAAACAAAACAAAATAACCACTTCCTCAAACCAAAACCATTAAAAAATATGCATTTATAATTCCTAGTTTTTAGGGAATGTTTACAAAGTCTGAAGGGCTTCTTTATCAGCACACAGTTATTCTGTTACAGTTTTCTTATACTCTTGCATGAAAAATATGAAGATACATGTACATGTGCACAGACATCAAGATTCACAGTAATTCAAACGAGCTGTCACAGAACATGGATGACGCGACCTAATTGAGCTTAAACTTCTCCTTTGTTTCCATGTACTCATGTGAGAAAGCCTAAAACATGCCCTCATTCACTCTCAGCTCTGTAAATGGGAAAGGTTTGATGGCATTAACTAAAGCGTCAGTTTGGGGGCTACGGGGATAGCTCAGTGGTGAAGAGTACTGGGTACTCTTCCAGAGGACTCGGCTTTGGTTCTCTGCATCTACACGATGACTCACAGCTGTCAGCAACTCCAGTTCCAGGAGATCCAAGTCTTCTCCTGACCTCTGTGGGTCCCAGACACACCCACGGCACACGTGCATACGTGGAGGCAGAGCACTCAAGACACCATGAGATAGAATAAATAAATCTCAAAGCTTTTATAATTATTAAATTTTAATAAATGTCTCTAAAAAGGAGAACACCCAGAGCCAAGAGAAGGAGTGATTTGCCTGGCTAGCATCAGCTTGCGGGAACTATGTCTTCGGGGACAAATGTATGTCTTTGACACCTCTAAAAATCCCCAGTTAATTAACTAACTAGTTAGTTAAATAACTATTCTTTGGTGTGCATGCATGTGTAGGGATTTGTGTGTACACATACATCTGTGTGGAGATACATGTGCGTATGTCCGCATGTGCGTATGGAAACCAGAAGACGGCCTTGGGTTTTGCTCCCCAGGGAAACCACCCATCCTATTTTTTTTCAGAAAGTGAGTCTCAGTGGCCTCGCGGTCATCAAGTAGGCTGGTCTGCAGGCCAGCAAGCTCTGAGGATTTGCTTGTATGTTTCTCCAGGACTAGGATTTCAAGTGTGTACCTTTGTGCCCAGCTTCTAATGTGGGACCTGGATTAATTTGGTGTCTTTTGCTTGTATGATAAGTACTTTCCCAAGTGAGCCATCTCTTCACCCATCTCTGACATCGTGTGCATGTGTGTGTGTGTGTGTGTGTGTGTGTGTGTGTGTGTATACAGGCTTACTTTAGTTAATATGCTCTTTAAACTTAAAAAAAAAAACAGCATGCAAAGTAATATGTTTTAATGCAGCATTTTGTTGCATATGCATTCTTTTGGTCCGTTCTAACTCAGCCCTTCCATTCCTTACGCCCTCACCTTTGACTCGGGCCTTCCTCTGACTCTCCATTCCTTCCGCCAAGTCATTCCCTTCTGCTTCCACAGTAACGTATTCTTGTGCCAGTAGCCTTCTCTAGAAGGATGGAGTCGGGGAGAGCCTTCCCGTATCTAAAACTCATCCAGTGTAACTGGTACCTGGGCACCTAGAGGGTTATGCCTGATCAGACACAGGAAGCGAAGGATGGGGAGCGCGTGTCCGTGTCCTTAAATAGGTTACATTACAGGAATGAAAACAAACATATAAGCAGACAGCCACAGCTGCCTGACAGATGCATAGCAGCACACGGTTGATCAGATGCAGAAGCAGGTGGTAAGATGGTCATTTTATCTCAGGGCAGAGAGGAAAGTGCTCAAGAGGGCCTGTCCCCATCATCCTAGAAATGGCATGGACTCTCATAGCTTTTTGTGTACTGAGACAATGATGGGGCTATGGCTGAGTTCTTCCGGACAACGCAGGGGCACAATCAAAATTAACGTGCTTGATGAAAACCATTTTTCCCCCTGTGTGTGTTCACGCTAATGTGAAGAGATTGAATTCATTCGCACACAAGTTGATAAATACAGGGATGATGTTGAGTTAATGTGACAACCTCCTTGGTTTATAGGTGATACATTCTTTTCTTGACGCATTAACTTAATGGCTTTTGTTGAGAGGTGGTAACAGCTGAGGGCACCCAGCAGGGTGGAGGAACTCCTCCATAGGGAGGAGCCTGAGGTCCTGGTTGCAGCCCTTGCTGCCTTTGTCTCCTGCCTGCCTTTGTTTCTAGTTCCAGCCAGCCTTTTAGCTTTCTGTTGCTATAACAAATACCCCTAGACAGTCTGTTTATAAAGAGAAAAGGCTGGTGTTGTTTCAGAGCTTTGGAGACTCTGGTTCACAATTAGGTGGTCTCATTGCTTGTTTTACTTATTTGTTTGTTTGTTTTCGAGACAGGGTTTCTCTGTATAGCCCTGTCCTGGAACTCACTCTGTAGACCAGGCTGGCCTTGAACTCAGAAATCCACCTGCCTCTGCCTCCCAAGCGCTGGGATTAAAGGTGTGCGCCACCACCACTCAGCTTTATTATTATTATTTTACTCTGTATTATTTTACTGTGTGCCTGTGTGCACATGTGGAGGTTAGAGGACAGCTTGGGGGTCTTGGTTTTCTCCTCCTATCCTGGAGACTGAACTCAGGTTGTCAGCCTTGTTGGCAAGGGCCTCTCTTTGCCCGCTGAGCCATCTTGCTGACTGGTCTCACTGCTTGTAGGCTTGGAAGAGACAATGCGTAATGGAGGTTGTGTGGTGAGGAAGAATTACCTACCCCGTGGCTTCCAAGGTGCGAAAAGAGGAAGGAGAAGATACGAGGCTCTCACAGCTGCCTTTGAGGACATACTGTAACACCCTAACTTCCCCCCCACCCCCGGCCCCCCATGCTACACTCCACTCTTTTCTGTTACCCTGCAGTGTGCCTCAGACTGCGCCTCATGCCTGTGATAGAGGGGCTTGGAGGAGGATGCTACAGTTTCACAGGATAGCATAGGCTTGCTGTATTTCCAAATGACCTGTAATTTCTAGAGACTTTCACATTCCTCTAATTTTTCGCTTCACTTTTAATTTAAGAAGCCTGTGTGTGGCTTGCTGTTGTTTTGTCGTTGTTAGCTATTATTGTCCGTTGTTGGGTACCGGACGTAGGTCTTCATTCATACCGAATGAGAGATCTCCCTTTAAGCATCAGCCATGCAGTTTTGGCTACCCGTCGTCGTTTACTGTAAATACAATCGTGATCTTCAGCTGCACTTCTTTATCAAGAACGTGATGCATTTTGATGGCCCTGATATCCTTATTATAATCTTTAAGGCCTTGGACACGACTTAGATATTGTGTCTCATGTGCCCTTGCAGTGCAAAATTTTATATTCCTGGAATTTTCAGAAGTGCATATATCCAGTTCTGACAAGCCTTTCTTCTAGTCTGTAGAGTAGGGTGTTCTGTCATGGTGAAATGTTTTATACCTTGCTTCCATTCCAGTATGATAGCCAAAAACCATGTGGCTATTAAAATGTCATTACATTAAATAAGAAATTTCAACTCTTTATTAAACTACACCTTGGCTGTGGCTCTTGTTCTGGATGACACAGCTGTAGTGTGAGCCACCCAAGTCCTCTTTTCCCAGAATTCTCTTATTTAAGAATTTTATAGCTGGGCAGTGATGGTGCATGACTTTAGTACCAGCACTTGGGAGGCAGAGGCAGGCAGATTTCTGAGCTTGAGGCCAGCCTGGTCTATAGAGTGAGTTCCAGGACAGCCAGGGCTACACAGAGAAACCCTGTCTTGGGGGAGGGAGGGGGAAGGATTTTACAGTTTCACGAGAGAAACTCAAGTTGATGTCTGGGACAGAAAGAGGCATATGCAGACCAGGTGTTGGGTATCTCTGGTTGGATATCTCCTGGTAGTCCCCTGAGTCTAATGTTGATGTTTGTGTGCCCAAGGAATTGAACAAGGGTTTAGTTTTCTTTTTATCTATCTATCTATCTATCTATCTATCTATCTATCTATCTATCTATCTATCTATCTATCTACCTATCATATGTAAGTACATTATAGCTGTCTTCAGACACTCCAGAAGAGGGCATCAGATCTCGTTTCCCATGGTTGTGAGCCACCATGTGGTTGCTGGGATTTGAACTCAGGACCTTTGGAAGAGCAGTTGGTGCTCTTAACCACAGAGCCATCTCTTCAGTCTGGGGGTTGAATTTTCTAATGCCAACTTCTTGATAGTAAGTAACTCTTATAAACATGGGATAGACCTCATTATATGGCTAGAAGGCAATGCTCTCTAGTAGAAACTCAGAACAATTCTTCAGTTCTGGTAGACTAGAAAGGCTTGAATTTAGGGTTACTATGGCAGAAATGAGCATATTGCATAAGACACTAAAATTGCCATGGGTAAAGCCAGGTTCACTCCTGACTTTTTTTATCCCCCGCTTTGTACTTAGGGCAGGTCCGTCGGCAAGATGTTCCTGGCTTTCTGTCTGTTTTGTTTTTTCTTTGCAACCTACATTGTCCAGAAGACCTACCCTTTCGACACTTAAGTTAAAAATTGAATGCAGAGATGACCCAGAGTGTTGTGAGATGTGTCCCAATGTCCTGCCATCATTTTCTGTCTTTCTGTCTATGTCACTCTCTCCTGTTAAAGTGGATTGGCACCCTAGGTTTCTCCCAAAGGTTTTACTTCTGTTGAAATGAACCATAGGAAACATTTTCTAGTTTCAAATCACGTAGTTATGAAGGCTTATTGCAAACATTTTAACTGATTTATGCCATTCTGTATTCTGTTCTGTATGTTTATAGTCTGCCGTGGCTGGCTGTCTTAGCTCTTGAGCAGTTCTTAGCATGCAGGTTAATGAAATATTTTCCCGTATGACATACCTCGAGTTTACTAAAGTTCATAGGGCACAGTGGCATGGATTGGCCAGTGTCTGTGGCCGTGTGAACGGGGGTGCCTCTCTCTGTTCTGTATATGTTCTTTAAAGGGCCT
This sequence comes from Mastomys coucha, assembly GCF_008632895.1. Taxonomy (NCBI): domain Eukaryota; kingdom Metazoa; phylum Chordata; class Mammalia; order Rodentia; family Muridae; genus Mastomys; species Mastomys coucha. The sequence continues at coordinate 76,213,773 of NW_022196891.1, read as the reverse complement.
GCTGCTGCTTTCTGCTTCATTATAATTCACGCTGCATCCAGTGTTACTGGAAAACTAATGAAAACGCAGGGGCTACCAGCCTTTATTTTACTGTTGAGAATTCTCAGTGGTTACAGTGTTACGCGCCACCTAATTCTCTTGATGTTGCTCTTTTCTTTTACTAGTGATTTTTATTTTCAGTCTAGTGATCCACTTCCTCCATTAACCCTCGAAGTGCTGAGTAGGCTCCATGTCACAAAGAAAAGTGCTTTGGATTTATTGTAAAGAGACATCCTAATCATGCGTGAACTCCAGGGTATGTGTGTACATGTGTGTGCGTGTGTGTGCATATTCTCATTGGCACTAAAAGCTGTGGCGTTTTGATCAATTTCCAAGACAAAATGCTGGATAAGAACAATTACACAGATCCTGTTCCTTCTACAATGTCTCGTGATAGAACTGCCGCCATAGCAAAATTAGGTTCAATTCAATAAAACCTGCTCAGCGCTTCCGAGGAAAAACTAAGCCAGGTTGTAAGGATTTTAATGTCACCCTTTCCTTTTTCCATTGGATTTTTTTTTTTTTTCTCCTTAACACAAAATAAACATCGGGCTTATCCTCCCTTTTGAAGACAATTGATTTGCTGTGGCAGGTCGTTGGCATTAGACCTGTGTGTCATCTGGGTGTCACCTGTACAGATTTGTATCCTAAACAGCTGTTGTCATTCATGCCATGCTTGGGCTGTCCAGGGGTATATCTGATGAGCAACTGCGGCCCCAGATGACGAAGGCTGCTTTGATACGTGCGGGATGTCATCTCTGGTATACCGGGAAGCAGCTCGTGATCCTGTTTTGATATCCTCCACTTCAATCTTAAAGAATGCAGTGATTTCTCTTCTCTGTATATCGATGCCAGGGCGCGTGGACATTTTAGTAATAGCCAGAAATTGGTTTTTGATGTGGAGGTTCATAGCTGTTGCGTGCAGACGTGTCTCTGCGTTGTGATGGTGGCACGGCTGCATCTGATCCATCGCATTGCCCTAGAGCAAGAACACCTTGACTTCTCTCGTACACCTACTGCTTTCTGCACAGGGCTTTCACTGCACCCCGCGTTGTATCCATGGCAGATTAAAAATTAAAATTAGCTAAACCTAGTGGCAAATGCCCGGAGCCTCAGGAGGCTGAGACAGGAAGATTGCAAGTTTGAGACCAGCCCGAGGAATCTGATAAAACCACACGTCAAAATTTACAAAGAAATAGGAGACAGATGACTGGGCATCTACATCAGAAGTAGACAGGTGCCTAGCATGCAGTGGGTTCTGTCTTTAGCAGTGTGCTTGCTTGAGTGTTCATACGTGTGTGTGTGTGTGTGTGTGTGTGTGTGTGTGTGTGTGTGTGTGTGGCAGTTGCCAACTAGTCCTGCTTAAATCGACCTGGCAGCTGCAGCAGTGGGTTCTTCGCTACCTGCCCCAACATTCTGTGTTCCCGAATGAAATACACACACACACACACACACACACACACACACACACACACACACACACACACACACCTTATAATTTAATATGCCTTCAACAGCTCAATGGTTTGGCCACTCCAAAACTTTCACATGGCTAATGTCTCCTCTCCCATGTTCCTGAGTTATTACTTATTAAAACCTATATTCCATCTTCACTGCCCTAGACCCAACACTGGGGAAATGGGGCTGCTCTTCTCGGTTCTTACATGATTGGTATGCTTTCTCTTCTGCACCTCTCAAGACTGGACCTTACTCATTTCCCAGCATAGTGGTTCTAAATCCTTCCTCCTCTCTCGATCCCCTTGCCTACAAACCCTAAAGTCTCACCTCTTGCCACTGGCAACTTTATTTTCTTCAGCATCTTACATGTGGATTCTTTTGCAATGTTTGGAACCCAATTAACATAATACAAGAATCAGATCAAATCTACAACATGTGTGCACACCACACACACTTACACAAGGAAGAAAAAATGCTAAAACTTGAAACAATGACACCACAGAAAGATAGATTCCTGTTTACCCATTCTCTTTTGGTTTTTTGAGATAGGGTTTCTCTGTGTAGCCCTGGCTGTCCTGGAACTCACTCTGTAGACCAGGCTGGCCTTGAACTCAGAAATCCACCTGCCTCTGCCTCCCAAGTGCTGGGATTAAAGGCGTGCGCCACCCCTGCCAGGCTGTCGTGGACTTTTGAAACCTCAAAGCACCCCCAGTACCAACACCTCCCAATCCTTCCTAAACAGTAGCAACCAAGAACAGACAGTGAAGTCTAGGAGCCTAGTCTCATTCAAACTACCACAGTAATATGACTCTCACCCACCCTTCAAACTCTTGGTTAGACTTGAAAGGAAAGTATCACAGGTACTAAACCAAAGAGAGATGGGCATTTCCTCTCATGTGGAAGATGAGAACTGTGGTTCCTTTTTCTGTGGCACAACCTTTACAGCACCACCATCCAAGTAGCCCCGCCGCTCCCTGATAGGGTAGGAAGCCACTGCTTCTCCTCTTTCCCTTCTTGCTCTGCTGGCTTTTCAGGGGGGACACTATGGGATCCTTTGAAGTCTGAATTTGGTCACACCTCTGCTTCTCTTAGATTCTTTATCCTCTTTTACACTTAGAGTAAAACGTGATCCCTCATTTCTTCAGCACTAGCATTCTTCTGCGTCACTTTCCATCTCATGCCATCATCAGCCCAAGCCGCGCCCAACTTCCATCTGGCCCTCCTTTATCCATCGTTCGCTTTCAGAACAGGTCCCTTGGGACTTCTGTTTCCTCAGCTTCGGGAGCTTGGGTATGAAGGTCCCAGGAAGATCCCATTGGATCCGCATTATTTTCTCTTTAAAGAACTTAGTATTTTATTTTAAAGGTGCTGCTTGTTCATTTGTTGACGTGGTTATTCTGTCTCAGCACCGTGAGAAGAAAGCCGGAAAGTCTCTGTCTTGTCTATTCTGTGTACAAAAAGATCCTGTGTTATTAATGATAGGTGTTTGAAAGAGTGACTTGGAAATACAATGTTTTAAATCCTCTCACAGGTGGGATGTAAAACCAAAATAAAATTTCACATGACAATCAAAACTAATTTCGTGAAACTACTCAAACTGATTGTTATGATTATATTCATCAAATGAAATTATAGAATTTAGCTATTCTAATATGTTAAAAGTTGCTGGTGTTTTTGTATTTCTAAAGGAAAATTTGGCACCTCCTACACACACGCACACGCGCGCACACACACACACACACACACACACACACACACATACGCACACACACACACACACACACACACACACGCGCACACACACACAGACACTCCCAGCTGTGCGTGTCACTTCAGAAGAAGCAAACAAAGTGACACTCGGAGCACATAGCCCATAAAGTGACCTGCAGGTAAGATTTGGCAGGTCTGTCAAAGAAGCAAGGGCCACTGATGTTCTGTGACCGTGGTGCCTTCTTCTGTACACCCACACAATGACAGTGTGATCAAATAATTGAAATGGGCATGCCTCCTCAGGGAGGAGGTGCAGAGACAGGGAACAAATTTGTGTTGATTTGAAAGGCCTGAAAGTCTTCAGGATGGGCTCCCCACCTTTACTTCCCTGTCACTGCCCATTGTCAGTCTGCCCCACGTGACTGTGGGGATTACACACGGCCACTGCCTTGGCTTCAAGCAGCCCTTTCTCCTGTTGACCTCTGTTTTCTTCCTCTGCCAGGAACCAGAGAAGTTGGGTAGAGGGCTGAGAGCCCCGTGCCTCTTTTATTGTTGTCAGAGACTGTAGGGAAGACTCTTACAAAGCAGTCATGGCAGGCAATGGAAGCCAGCAGCCCGGCCAGAGGGAGGTGTACAGCTGTAGAGCCCAATCTCAATGGACTCACCTGCAAAACAACTCTTACCTAAAGCCAGGGAGCATTGTGGACGATGGGATGGGAAGACCGTAAGAGCCAGAGGACCAGGGAGTTTGCTGTGAGACTGTGTCCCTTAAGAGTGTCCGAGGCTGGGCTGGTGAGATGGCTCAGTGGGCAAGAGCACCAACTGCTCTTCCGAAGGTCATGAGTTCAAATCCTAGCAACCACATGGTGGCTCACAACCACCCATAATGAAATCTGAATCTTTCTTCTGGTGTGTCTGAAGACAGCTACAGTGTACTCATTTATAATAATAATAAATAAATCTTTAAAAAAAAAAAAAGAGTGTCCGAGGCTACACCCTTAAAGTCTCACCAACATGATTGCCTAACCATGAGCTGAACAAGGTGAACAGCAGTAGACAGGTCAAACTCAGTGGGGGAAGCCCATGAAGCCACAGCCCTGCACAAAGAACTACGGGAACTGAGGAATGCTGAGAGCAAGAGAAATTCTCTTCCCCTGGGAAGAGCACACTGATTGGTTGCCTAGTACCAAATGGTCAGCCCTTATAACCTACATACAAGTAATTTATAAAGGCTGAGCATTATATTTAGGAATATATACTTATATACATATATGCATCTAACAACAGTAATGAAAAAGAGGTTATAAATTTGATGGAGAGCCCGGTGTATATATGTGAGGGTTTCTAGGGAGGAATGGGAAGACATAAATGATAGAATTAAATTATAATATCAACAATAAGAAAAAAGAAAGAGGCAGGGGGTGAATCCTAAGTGACAGCCAGTGATATGAAGGATACGAGGTAACTGTGTAGTGAAGAAACGCATGCAGTAGCGCTCAGATTAGATGTTAAAGCACATGTGATTCACCATCACAGTTAAGATCATCACTGTAGGGAACCATGCCTTCCCATCTAGATAACACAGCACACGTTAGATTGCCTTCTTTCTGATCACCCTGTTGCCCAAGTGTGGCTGTACACAACTGTAGATGTTCAGGTTGTAAGCTTGACCCTAAATCTGAGTCATGCTTGAGTCTTTTTTGAAGGGAGTAATGATTAACTAAGCAAACTCAGAGCCATGAAGAACCTACTATTTGATTAATATTCTTTTTTGAGAACTTTTTTGTGGATTTTTATAGAATTCTCATAGGAACATTGTGAATCTTTTTTTTTAATTCTATTTACAAATGAGATAGAAACTGAGAAATCTAGGTATTTCCTCAAAACAATGTGCTACTAATTGGTCCAAACCCCAAGTTTGATTTCCGAATTCGGCTTATTTCTTATTGCATGGGGGTTTATATTGCAGCCTTTCTCTATGACAGAATTGATAGTACAAACCAGTAATCTGTGATTGTCTAAAGTGGAGAATCGGATAAATGTGAGCATAATACCTATTCATATTCCAATCCCAGTATGATTTATTGTAAGTGGGAATTAACATTAACAATGTGCTGTTTGTGTCGGCTTTCGTTTTCTGAGTAGTTCTGAATTCGTGCTATGGTGCTGTGGCAGCTTCTCTTTCCAGCAGTGAATGTTTTAATTGTTTGTTAAGGTCCTCATGCCTGTGTTTGGGTTTCTCTGAGACTTAGTTTTACACCCTTCCGATTGTTGGCAAATATTCATCCTGCAGCAGACTTGCCCAACCGTCCCGCCAACCCACACATCACAGCAATCACAACAGCAGAAGAGCCTCTGCCATGAATGGTGAGACAGGGTCGCCATGGAAGCGTAGAGGGCAGATGTGGAAGTAAGTACCCGTTAAACTTCTCAAATCCAAAATCCTCTGAAGCCTAGGACTTTCCGAGTACTCAAAGAGGTTCATAGAGTCATATTTCAAAGTATTTCAGATGTCTGTCTATATGTCTGTCTGTCTGTCTGTCTGAATGTCTGTTTGTCTGTCTACTTTGAACTAAGGATTTTTCTATGTAGCCCAGGCTGGCCTCAAACTTGTGGCAATCCTTTTGCCTCGGCCATGGCATTGTAAGTGTGTATCACCATATCTGGTCCTGAGATTTTAAATTTTTGGATCGATTATATATATATATATATATATATACAACTTGTAAAATCTGGGCAAAAATCTCCAAATCTGAAAAATTCGGAAATACCAGAGCATTCTAGCCTCAAGCATTTCAGACTAGAGCTAGTTCCTCTATATCTGTATCTCTATATCTAGTTCTCTGTATCCGCTTGGGGACATTCAGAGTTCATACAGGGAAGGCTGAGGGCATTTATGCCAGAAATTGTGTTGACAGACATCATTAGACCTGGAATTGAATAAGCAGAGCTGTCGAGAGAAACAAACAAAGAAACACTCAAACACACAAACACCCCCCCCCCCCACTTACATAGCTGAAGCTTAGCTTTTATTATAGATTAACAAGCCAACTGGGCATCTGAGAGTGGCTGTTTGAGGTCCCGGCCCTTTACCCCTTTGCATCCTCTATAACTTGAAGCACATGGGTGGTGTTTTCTGTGACATTCCCGACATGTGTGATGTCTCTTTTTGACACGTGTGTGCTGCTGCGGTACTCGGTGACATCATGGCTACGGTTAGCATACCCATGAGTGTAACTCCTTTTGTAGGGGATCCGGGGAGACAAACAAACCAAACTTTTCTTTAAATCTTGCAACACATTGAACACTGCCTTCACCCCAGGTCACACATAACAGCTGGTAAAAGTGCCTGTGCCACCCACTGCCCTCCAGATGCAGTATTTCCACATTTATGTCCTTTTTCTCCTTCATTTCTGTCCAGTGACCACCGCTGTTCTAAGTTTCATTCTTTGGTTTGCTCTGCAGTTCTTTCACGTGTGAATTGCCATCAGTATTTGGTTTATTTTGGTATGATTTTAATTTTATGTAAATTGAGCCAGCTTAGGCCCCCACCGCCATTTTGTTTGTTTTTCGCCCGGCACCCTGAGATTTTTTCCCCCGTGATGCAGCTCTTTCTTCTTTATTGCAGCAGTGTCTTCTAGACCAGCATTGGTCCAGGTTGAGTTTGTTGCCCTTTCTTTTCAGTGACAAGAGCATTGACTATCCGGGATCCTCCTTCATGTTGGTGTTTGAGCTGAGTTCTTGTTGACTGTCGTACTTTGAGATTCCAATTCACCGTTGTTCAGATTCATTAGATGGAGTCTCTTGAAGTCTCCATTTCATGTGGGAATTTGTTCTCAGACCTCCCAGTCTGGGCGAAGTCTAGGCGTTCTCATTCTGGTCTTAAAACACGTGTTGTCAACCTTGAAGCTGGGGGTCCTCAGGCTAGTCAGTTGTTCCAGTGAAAAGCTAAGGTGGGTAGTGTGCATGGAGAGGTTGGGGGGAGCAAGGGAAATGATGTAATTATATTTTCCTTTTTTAAGCACACACACACACACAGAGAGAGACACACACACACACTTGTTTTAATTTAAAACCATGAAAAGAAGCCTGTAGCCTTATGGACCAGAGCCAGTTAGCCTTTGGACTTTACTTCGTCAGGTAAACTGTGTCGAGCCTTGATTGTGTGAGGACGAGGCTGAAAGTCTACACCGAGTGATGCAGGTAATTTATGGGTGGAAACAAAAGGATCAAGATTTTTTTCCTTCAGTGTAAAACTGTTTCTACTCATTACTGATGGCTTCCATTAGAGCACTGATGGATTTACTATTGTGTGACATTTTACAAATAGTTCCTAATTAAGAAAAAAAATATATAGTGCCGTTGCATGACAATAGCGTCGAATGAAACAAAGTGGAGCGATGCTGCTTTTTGATAATCTTAAAGTAATTTATGGATTTAAATATGTGCACGAAACCCTGCCTTGATGTTTTGTTTTTTTTATTTTCTTTGCCATTGACTTCCCAGTAGCTCAGTCGTATTTTAAATATTTATGTCTTATATTTTCCTGCACCTGTCCCATGACAATACACATAGACCATGCAAACAGAGACGGATTTAGCGCCCGGCTTGTGAAACCATTTTCTTACCGTCCCAATCTCCATTGGAAATGAAGGTGCTTTTTCAGATGAAGCTTCGGCATACTGTCTAGCAGCGGGTAATTGTACAGCTCATCATCGTAAGCCTCTCTTCTGCACGCATGCAGCTTTTGCAGTAACTGGTAAAACATTGCGTCTTAATTTGAATGAGGGAAAAAAAACCATCAAAAGCATGTAGGAGATGTGAAAATATTTCTAAAAAGAGGTGAACCATATCTATGAATTCAAATTTAATACATAGTGGGAAATGGCACAGATAATTGAATATATGTGCACTTCTATAGTGTTGCTAGTGTATGCGCAGCGGGTGATGTGTTCTTATACTAGATAAATCTTTTAAAACTTAGAGTATTTCCTTCTGACTTAAGGTCTAGGATGAGAAATAAAGTGGGTTTCAGGATCCGTCCCTTGTCTTGTGTTATGATGAGCCGGCTTCTGTTAGATTAACACTGTCGTATCTCAGGAGAAGGAAAAACAAAAGTTTGATGGACTGAGAAACAGTGAGTGAAAGATGAGACCTTGGCTGTCTTTCACTGCTGGTACCATCAACCCAAAGCTTTTGTTGATCCACGTCACCTACAGGCTGGTTCTGGTAGCCAGGTCAGAAAGGCAGCTGGAGATAGATACATCAGAAGATAAACAGGATCTAGAAATGTTATCGTGAAAGAAGCGAATGACTATGTTCAGTAAAGAGAAGTCAGCAGGACTGGGGCGGTGTGTTTTATTCATAGGCTGGGTTAGAGCTGTGGTTTATGCAAAGCTGCTAGCCCTTGAGCTGACCTTAGGCATCCTGGGAAGAGTACCAGCTGCAGGAAGTGGACTCCATGGACTACATCTGTGTAGGACTCATCTTGGCCTTGGGACAGGGCTACTGTCCTGGTCTCGATGTGCAGTGGGGACCAAGTCAGGGGGCTGATGGGCCTATTGACTTTGTTCAGCCTATGTGGAGGCTCGGGGGCCTAAAAACAGCTATTCTGCCTCCTATAGCTTCACATGTTTGAATACTTGGTCCCCAGTTGGTGGAGGTGTTTTGGGAGAAATTTGTGTGGCCTCATTGGAGGTCTGCCACTAGATGCAGACTTTAAGGTTTTAAAAGGCTAGGCTCCAGCCATTCCCTGTATTCTCTCTCTGGATCAAGAGTAAGCTCTCAACTACTGCTCCAGCTGCCTACCTCTGTGCCTCACTCTGCGATCCTGAACTGCAACCCTTGGAGCCAGGAGCCCAATTAGATACTTGCATAAGTTTCCTTGCTCATGGTATCTTATCACCACAATTAAAAAAAAAAAAAAAAACCAAACCCCAAAAACGAAACCTAAGACACCTCTGGCGTCCTTTGGAATGTGTTTGTTACTATTACCCAGCATCTTCAAAATGGTTGATTTCATTCATTAACCTTAAGATTTTTTTTTTTTTGGTTATGTATGATGTTATTTTGTTTATGTATGTATTTGTGCACTTACTTATTCACTATACTAAAAATAACATCGCGTGCTTCCTGTATGTTGAGCAAATACTCTACTGTTGACCTACTCTTCAACTATAATTTGTTATTGTTGTTGCATGTGTACATATGCATGACTGTATGTGTGTGGTCATGACTGCTGTGCGGTTATACTTTGGCATGGGTATACGTATGTGTGGAACCCAGAGGTGTCATCCTCCTCCAGGGACAGGGGTCCTTTACTTGAGCCCAGAACTCACTGGTTTGGCAAATCTAGCTAGCCAGCTTGCTCTAGGGATGCCCCGTTTCTATTTCCCCAACGCTGGGATTACAGTTGGGCTTCCACATCTACCCGACATTGATGCTGGTGCTGTCGGTCAAAATCCTGGTCTTCATACTCACGTAACAAGCTGTTCCCCCACAGAGCCATCTCTTCTGCCACACTAACTTATTTTTTTAATTGAAATATTATAATTGTAAATATTTAAGAAACACAGTGTGATCGCTCTTCAGGCTTATAATGTGTAAGGTTCAGATCAGGGCTTTTACTCGGGTCGTCCCTTCAAGCCTTTGCCATTTTCTAGTGTTGGGATCATTTAAAATCTTCTCCACTAGCTGTTTGAAATATATAGTTAAGTGTTGCCCATTATAGTCTCCCTGTGCTCCTTATCTGTCAGTTAGCCCTCCTCCGACCTCTGGACAACCATCATTCTTCTCTCTGTTGATATAAGATTTCCATCCTTCTTTCCCCCCTCCTCTTCCTTCTCTCCTTCCTTTCTTTCTTGTTTCTTTCTTTTTTTTTTTAATAAAAAAAATTGTATTTACTTAGAAGCATTCAGAATGTCAACAAAACAGCCGC
>NW_022196891.1:76196131-76202548 GCF_008632895.1 Mastomys coucha | reverse complement strand
GTCCGGCTCTCGCTTGCCCCGGCGCTGTCTCTATGGAGCTCAATGTACTGCAATGGCTGTGAGAGCCTCTTTCTTGTTTCTTAATTCCTTTCCTCCCCTTTCTCCCTCTCTCCCTCTTTCTCTCCCTCCCTCTGTCTTTTCCTTCTCTCAGCTGCCACACGTAAGTGCAAATAAGCGTTATTTGCTTTCAACGTTATTCCCCTTAGCATGTCTTTTTCCAGCTTCTTTCACACCACAATATTCACAAAGGACTAAATGTCATCCATTTATCTTGCCGAATAATAATCTCTTGGGTTTGTATCCACCCTGGTTGGGTGAACTGAGAAGAAAAGATCTTCCTGCTGTGGTGTGAGGTCATTTCCTGGGACAAGCATGGAAAGGAGGCCGGCAGCAGCAAGCATTTGTGGCCCCGTGCATTCTGATTGTGAGCGGGGTGTGGCTGGCGCTTCACGCTTCTGCTGTCTAGATTTCCCTGCCATACTGGGCTGCATTCTTGACCCATAAGCATGTGGAGGCCTTACGTTTCCTTGGGCCTACAGTGACAGGAGAAGGAACGGAGGCACACACTTTCAAGTTCTCTCTCCTGTTTATGAGTGAAGCATTGATCATGAAGACATATTGCCGCACTTTATTTAAAACAGTGCCGTTTACTTCCCTGCTTCAGTTTCCCTTTCCTTCCATCGCTCAGTGAATGCTCTATTTTCTGTGTGATTTTACCATCAGCGTTTATATCTTAACTATTTTATGTCTTAAGAATTTGCACATTGTGACATCGGTGGAATCATTGCATTATCGAGAAGTTTTGGTAATGGTAAGAGTGTACCCAACACAGGAGCATTGCTGAAGATATATGCATGTGGTGGGTATTTAAGCATGTTTCTGAAAATCATTTGCTTTTTGTGTTTCATGGAACGCCCTTGTAAATTTGCATTTAGAATGATTATTCATGCTAACAGCTTTCATCTCCCTTGAGGTAGCAGAAATCAGTTCTAAAAGTGGCAGAATGAAGGAGCATCCCCCAGATAAAGTCGATGAGCTGTCAAAGAATTTCTCTTCATCAAACACATCCCCAAGCACCCTGTGCTGTTCTAGACCTTCCTTAACTGTCATGCGGGGGTTCTTAGTTCAGGTTCTTTTGTTAACCAGGAGAAATATTAACAAGCCTATGTGGTCAGTCAACAGAAGGTGCTTGCAAATAGTACCTTGGAGCGGTGTTTCAATCTTCAGGAAAATGGTGAAGGGGAAACCCCCGGCATTGATTGCTGTTGCTAGGCAACGCCTTTTGCAGCAGATGTACGAGGGACAGTGGTGTTCTCTGCCAGCACAACCATGCATGATAAAAAGCAGTGCAGTGCTGTGATGTTTCAGAGAACCTGGAATCAGCCTCGTGCTTCCTCTTTTACTTTGGTCTCCTTTGATATGTATTTGAGAAGTTAATATCACATGGGCCAAATAATGTAGACAGTGAGAAACTTGGTGCCCTTTGGGGGTTTTTAGAGTGGCGTGAATGGATTTGTTGAGCCAACTCTAAAAGAATCAGCTTTTTTGTTTGTCTGTTTTTTCAGGTAACATTAATTTTCCTGTCTGTTCTGGTGCGTTTCCATTCCTTTATTCATGCTCACACATACATTTACTGCCAAGCCAAGTGTACATTTTAAAGCGCCGTGTTCCTAATAGTTTGCGTATGCTCTACTGCTGCCTGTAGGATAGCGCATCACGGTGTGGACTGTAAGCGTCATAAAGGGAGAGTTGTGTTGGTTGGTGTAGATGTTTTCTGAAGAAAGGCCTCTTGCCTTCTCCTGCGCTTCTGGGACCCACTGGGCAGTTTGTTCAAGGCTTCCTCAGCCTCCTTCCTCGGGAGCCTGAGGCCCCCAATCTGGAAGGTAAATCAGGAGACTGAGCTCCCCGGGTAATGTCATTTTGACGGCCGAAGGGCCATCCTTGAGAACTACTGAACTAGACGTGTTAGTGACAATTTTATCAATGCCACTTGTCAGTTTCAAGTCATTCCTGGAGAAGCCACTTGCTTCGGTGTTCAGTCAGCGCCCCACACTGCTGGGTGACTCCTCGGCCTCTTCATGCCGGAATTGCTGTTGGTTTGATTGAATCAGATGAGCTCCCCTTCCTTCCGGAACTTGGTGTCTGGATGTCTCTGGGGGAATCTGAAGAACAGCATCACTGCCTGGGACTCAGCCACCTCAAGAAATAGAATTACATAAAAGCCTGTCAGCCTCGCTCGCTCCGTGTTTATACAGGTAGATCCTGAAGACGGGCACTTCAGCCGTCCTGAAAAACCAACCGGTGATCCAACAAATAAAGCGGCAAGCGCCCGAATTCACCTCTTTGTAGTTGCTTTCAGTGTCAACGCTGGTAAAACAGCATTTCAATGGTCTCTGTGCTATGGCTCTAATCAAGTCTTTAATAAAACCTCCTATGCTTCTAAAGTATCGGCGTAAATTAGCAAGTATTTATTGCTTACCCAGTCTTTAATAGATAATTCTTTTTTACTCTCTCCAGTCATGTATGCCCGGAGTCCCCGTTTCAGTTAGTGCTTGTTAAGATGTTGGCCTTTTACCGTGGAATGGGACAGATTAATATACAGTTCTTATTAGTTTGTCTAGTTCGTTACCATTCCTCTGTCAAGCTAAATGGCTTTTAGATGACTCGTACATTTAAGTCTGTTCAAAAGTGGTTAAGGTTTGTAATTTATCATATAGCCATTTCTGACCTTATTTGGTCCCTGACTAGAATGATGTTCATTGAATATATATTGAAGAATATGAGAAACATTAATGTTGCACTAAAAGCATTAGCAGTAAGCATGTGTGTGTATGTGTGGCTAAATTTAGTGAGGTGGCTAAATTTGCCGCTGGCAATAGATTGTAAAGCTCCACTTCTTATACTTGGAAATGAAGACGTTTTCCATTATTTATAATTTTTAAATTACCTCCATTTTAAAATTAGCCACCCTCATTTCAGTCCATGTTCAACAGTGATATAATGTATTTTCTGAATCTATGTCATCAGATATGGTTTGACCTTTAGTTGGATCTGGTAGTAAAGATCAGGATGAGTTATGCTGGAGCAGAGAGGGGCTTTAATGCTTCTCTGTGACTGGTGCTGTCCCACCACACATGCTGTGTGATATTATTAATTTGCTTGAATCATAATGAGCTTAAAAAAAAAAAACCCAAATCGGCCTTAGCTAATGCATGCTTGGATGTTATGAAAGAGCTGTGACACCTGAGTGTTCTGCATGAGCTGCAGTGGAGACAGACAGTTGCCTAAGGGCAGCAGAGCATATTTCTGCATGTGTGTTTTCTTTGTGTGTAGGTGACTCTCGATGACCCTAGCAGTGCCCTTATTTTCATTTGGGAACTGAGTATTTAGAATGTAGCAAACAATGAATATTTATTTTATTTTATTTATTTATTTTTATTAGATATTTTCTTTATTTACATTTCAAATGATATCTCCTTTCCCGATTTCCCCTCTAGGGAAAATACAAACAAACAAACAAAACCTGTCCTGCTGCCACCCTTTGCTCACCAACCCACCCTCTCCCTCTTACTGGCCCTGGCATTCCCCTACCCTGGGGCATAGAACCTTCACAGGGCCAAGGGCCTCTCGTCCCATTGATGACCGACTAGGCCGTTCTCTGCTATACATATGCTGCTGGAACCATGAGTCCCACCATGTGTACTCTTTGGTTGGTGGTTGAGTCCCTGGGAGCTCTAAGGGTACTAGTTAGTTCATATTGTTGTTCAGCCTAAGGGGCTGTAAACCCTTCAGCTTCTTGGATCCTTTCTCTAGCTCCTTCATTGGGGAGCCTGTGCTCAGTCCAATGGATGGCTGTGAGCCTCTACTCTGCACTGGCAGAGCCTCTCAGGCGACAGCTATATCCCAAATGGCTGAGAAGCACCTAAAGAAATGTTCAACATCCTTAGTCATTAGGGAAATGCAAATCAAAACAATCCTGAGATTCTACCTCACACCAGTCAGAATGGCTAGGATAAAAAACTCAGGTGACAGCAGATGCGGGAGAGGTTGTGGAGAAAGAGGAACACTCCTTCGTTGCTGGTGGATTTGCAAGCTGGTACAACCGCTCTGGAAATCAGTTTGGCTGTTCCTTGGGAAATTGGACATAGTACTACCAGAGGATCCAGCATATATGACTCCTAGACATATACCCAGAAGATACTCCAATATGTACTAAGGACACATGCTCCACTGTGTTCATAGCAGCCTTATTTATAATAGCCAGAAACTGGAAAGAACCCAAATGTCCCTCAACAGAGGAATGGATACAGGAAATGTGGTACATCTACACAGTGGAGTACTACTCAGCTCTTAAAAGCAATGAACTCATGAAATTCTTAGGGAAATGGATGGATCTGGAGACTATCATCCAGAGTGAGACAACCCAACCAGTGAATATTTGAGGAGTCATCCACCAAAACACGCAGACAGTAGGAAGGCATAAATGACTCCGAGGGTTTAAAACATGCAGACTATTAAACTCGGTTGCCAGTGGCGTGCAGTATGTAGCTGTCTGTACGTTTCCACTCCCTTGGGCCCAGCAGTGCCTGTTCATCTAGGCAGGAGTATCAAGTCCTTGACAGTGCCCCTCATAGGGAGAGCCGGTGACTCCGGCTCAGTCTTAGTCACAGGGCCTGGGCCTCTGGAATGCCCCTTGTCTAAGTTTTTGGTATACAATGACTCCTGTAGTAGATCTGCTGTGAGAGGGGGACCTAGGCTTTCAGTGAGCCCATGAGGGGTGTACTGGCTGGTTTTTGTGTGTCAACTTGACACAGGCTGGAGTTATTACAGAGAAGGGAGCTGCAGTTGGGGAAGTGCCTCCATGAGACCCAGCTGTGGGACATTTTCTCAATTAGTGATCAAGGAGGGTAGGGCCCCTTGTGGGTGGTGCCATCCATCCCTGGGCTGGAAGTCTTGGCTTCTATAAGAGAGCAGGCTGAGCAAGCCAGGGGAAGCAAGCCAGGAAGGAACATCCCTCCATGGCCTCTGCATCAGCTCCTGCTTCCTGACCTGCTTGAGTTCCAGTCCTGACTTCCTCTGGTGCTGAACAGCCATGTGGAAGTGTAAGCTGAATAAACCCTTTCCTCCCCAACTTGCTTCTTGGTCATGATGTTTGTGCAGGAATAGAAACCCTGACTAAGACAAGGGGTAAAGGTAAGCATCATTCTAAAGTCATTCACATCCCACAGAAGGAAAACACAACTTCGCTTTAGAGAGTCAATGCATTTCTGAAAGTTCCTTATTACCAGAAAAACCACCTTCTCATCCTAATTTCTTTAAAGTACTAGGTGGGTTGCATATATGGGAAACTTTCAGGCAGCCATGGGGGCATTTAAGAATGCTTCAAATCTATTAAGATTTTAGATAGCACGGATTTTTTTTTTTTTTAATTGAATAAGCTGGGAGTCCTCTGGGGAGTTGTGAGTGTCTGGCACTTCCTGGGAGCCAGGGTCAATGGAGAAGGGTATGGATTTACCTGGGCTGCTGCATCATTAGAGGCTAACAGTGACTTAGCTGTTGGCCCAGTGTGGCTATGGATTGCTTGTATGAGAAAACTTGAAAGTTACAGGATATTTGCTCTGTTTTAAGTTCAGCTTCCTGACTTTGTTAGTCTGTTTAGACACTTTAGAAAATCTCTAAGATGTAAATGGTTTTGCAAGCCTGTAAGCCCAGCTACTTCAGAGGCTGCGGCAGGAACATGGCAGCTTAATTGGCCTGTCTGGTAATAAAGGGCATTCAAGGCTAGCCTAAGCAACTTAGCGAGTCCCTGTTTCATAATACAAAGTAAGGAGAAGACCGTGTGTATGGACCCATGAGTGAGCCCTTGCCTGGTGTGCTCTAGTACTGAGCCATTCTCTCAATTTATCCAGATATTTAAAAAGTAATAAAAGCAAATGCATCCTTATTTTAGAATTCAGGAAAAAAATGTTATTTTCTATCTATCTATCTATCTATCTATCTATCTATCTATCTATCTAGTTTTTCATAAATATTATTTTGGGGGGATTTATTAATTTTATGTGTGAGTGTTTTGCCTGCATGTGCACTGTGTGCATGCTTGGTGCTTCTGGAGGTCAGAAGAGGGCATCACATTCCCTAGAACTGGAGTTACAAATGATTGTGAGCTGTCATGTGGGTACTGGCTATCTAAACGGGGCCCTCACTGCAAGCAGAAGTACTCTTACCCACTGAGCCTTCTCTCCAGCCCATAAATACAGTTTTTAATCACTAAATAAATAGGTAAGTAAATAAAATGTACTGAACAAATATGTTTTAAATTGTATAGTTCTCCTGTTTTTTTTTTTCCTCCCTGAAACCTTATAGCCATGTCTTGTTCCAGAATGTAGCTGCCTTGCTCTATTTATTCATTTTTTTAAG
>NW_022196891.1:76191461-76195886 GCF_008632895.1 Mastomys coucha | reverse complement strand
AAAAAAAAAAAGAAAAAAAACTAAAAAAACAACAACAACAAAAAAGATTTATTTATATGAGTACACTATAGCTGCCTTCAGACACACCAGAAGAGGGCATCAGATCTCTCACAACAGATGGTTGTGAACCACCATGTGGTTGCTGGGAACTGAACTCAGGACCTTTGGAAGAACAGATGGGTTAACCACTGAGCCATCTCTCCAGTCCCTGATCTGTTTATTCTTTTTCTTGAAAGCTAGGCTGTGAATGTTTTGTATTTCTTGGGCTAAGAGGCAAAATTGAAACCACTAATATAGCTACTCATGTTACCAGAGAGAAAACAAATGTTAGCACATTTTATTCTTGAAATTCAGGTGCAGTGCCCCGAGAAGGTGTAAATCAAATTAAAACTTTTAAGAACAAATTTTAATTTTTAAATATTTATTTTAAAATGATATATTTTATGGTTTTTGTTTTGTTTTGTTTTTTGTTTTTTGTTTTTTCGAGACACAGTTTCTCTGTGTAGCCCTGGCTGTCCTGGAACTCACTCTGTAGACCAGGCTGGCCTCGAACTCAGAAATCTGCCTGCCTCTGCCTCCCAAGTGCTGGGATGAAAGGCGTGCGCCACCACTGCCCGTATTTTATGTTTTTATTCCTTTTCTGCTCCAGGCTTTTTTTAAAATTACTTTAAGATCATCTTGATATGAAATTTGATATTTTGGATACAGTTTCTCCTTCAGAAGTCTTTATTACCTTTGCCACATTCACAGCCATTAATTAGACTCAATTATGTATCTACTAGTGTTTCTTCAGAAAACCAGCTTTCTGGTCCTTCCTCCACCCATCCCTGTAGTCTATAAGATAACAACATTGGCAGTCAAAGTTTGTTAAGTCACTTACCCTTTGTGTCTGTGGCTTAACTTGCTGCAGATTGAAAATAATTTTTTTTACGTTATGAGTGTCTAGGCCCCCTTCTATAATCAGTATGGCGTGACTTATGTTTACACATCATTTGCATTCTACTAGGCATCATACGTGAAGCAGAGGTGGAATGTGCGTGGGAGGATGTGTGTAAGGTTGTCTAGAAATACGGTGCTGCTTATCTAAGATACTGAGCATCATTACATCTTGTCTGTGTCAGCCTCTTGGATTCCAATGGCTGATTACATTCCCAGGGTGTCCTGGGCATTGGTGTGCACTCTTCTGTCAGGGTTAAGCTTCTCTACACTGCTCTGATGTTGACTTTATTATTATCTCCTCTGGAAAGATAAATTAACACAGCAGATGAGAACTGAAATACTTTGTGCATCGTCACCAAGCCTTTGCAGCTGGGAGCTGGTGAACCCATCTCTCTTTCTAGCATACATATTTCCCTTGGGTAGAAGAAGTACGCACACACATACCCTTGCAAACCTCGCCAATCTGAGAACATCTGCACAGCTTCAAGAGATAAATTACCGTGAAGTTTTGCAGGACATTGCTGAACCATGATGGTGTTTTCCTCCCAGGAATGGTAAAGCTGTGGCTCTCCCATTCCCCTCTTGGAAAAGGAGAGGCCCAGTCCAGCCTGATTCTTATCTCTTCCTAGGCATCCTGTTCTCTCCCTGTGCAAACTATGTAAGTTCACACTTTTGTATTTAACTTTAAAAAGCAAACATTTTGCTGGGGCTTGGCCCGGCAGGCCATTTTTAGTTAAGATTGTCTAGAACAACCAAATTACTGTGATGTCAGATTTCAGTGTTTCTTTGCACTGGAAAGGATTCTCACATCTGTGTTTCTTGCTCCGGTCCCACTTGCTTTGGTTCCCCTCTGCAAATGCGCATTGTTCTCATCGGCTGTGTTTCTACAAAATAAAGGCAAAGCCACAGGCTGTTTACCTTAACAGTCAAACAGATGCCAGCCTGAGGCTCACCTCCCTTGCCCTGGTCTGCTTCTTCCTCCTGCCTTGTTTCCAGAGGCACCCTATCCGTCCCCAACCCAGACTCCCACCAGGACCATTAGAAGCCCATCCTTTCTGTCCCTCTTCTCCCTTTTTCTGGAAATTCCTTCTGCTGTGGCAGCGGCAGGTCTCGGTTAGCTGGACCAGTCATGCCGACAACAGTTCTCCAAATGTATAGCTTTCTGGGCTCTAAGATGTTTTTCCACCTTCTAGTCTACCCAAATGTAGTTCCCATGAAAGCTGGAGATTAAATCATTGATAGAACCAAAAAGTACAGGTCTGAGGAAAAGAATCAGATCCAAAATAGAAAAAGAGATTAAATGAATCCTCCCTCACAGGGTCACATCTGGTTACTATTTTCTTCTGCTTACAAATGAAAACAAAACCAAACATGGTTCATCGCCTGTAGTTGTTTTACTTTGTAGACAGTACAGTCCTTCCTCGTCCTCGTCCTCGTCCTCCTTCCTTTCTTCGTTTTTACCC
The DNA here is from genome assembly GCF_008632895.1 of Mastomys coucha. Classification (NCBI taxonomy): domain Eukaryota; kingdom Metazoa; phylum Chordata; class Mammalia; order Rodentia; family Muridae; genus Mastomys; species Mastomys coucha. Next base: position 76,193,484 of record NW_022196891.1, on the reverse strand, counting down.
TATATCTTTTCTTTGGATGTTGCTTCCTCTTTTAGTCTTTATACAAGGGTCCTAAAAAATGTGTCAGTGGCTAGCCTTTTATCGTGGGTCATGCTCTTATGATGTGATTTTCCATATCACCTTTATTTAGTAGCTCACAATTCATTGGCCTTTCCCACTCCTATGCCGTATGTTAGTTTGAAATAGGAAGACAGGTCCTAATAGACTCCATCATAGAGCTCTGGTGGATCTTAAGGTTTCCAGGGCTACTGTAAAAGTAGTAAAAATGAAAATGTTGGAGGGAGAAGAGGCGTGACTCCTAAAAAGAACTAGAAAGATGGCTCAGCTGTTAAAAACTCCCGTGGATCTTTCTGACTAGAGTTCCTTGTCAGGTAATGGACTTCTGCCTACCATGTCCCGCAGTTTAAAACTGCCTGTAAGTTCTGCCCAAGCAGACCCACTGCTTCTGGTTTCCTCAGAAACCTGCATGCATGTACTCATAATCCACACACACATGCACACACACAATTCAAAGTTTCATAAATAAAAAAGATTAAAAAGAAACCTGCATCCAGATAATAAGTGATAATGCATCTATTTCTCTTTTTCAATTCATCTTTGTTACTGCTGGTGGGAGAATTAGATACATCAGTGACTGATACGTGCTAGGTGGTTTAGCCTAGTCATACACCCTAGATGCATAACTTAGCTCTAACTTCTGTGTTCCATACCCAGTGTCTTCATCCTGTGTAGAACTGACCGGTCATGTTCATTTTAAGCAGTGTAAATATCCAAGACCGATCTTAAATATCATGGCTTTCTCAGACTAACATTCCTTGCTCATGGTCAGGAATGAGATGTTCAGGGAACTCAGCTTTCTTCAGCCTGCTTCTAGGTATGCTGGCGCTTTTGGCAAATCAATCTATTTAAGAGGGAATTGAGAAATTAATGGGGATTATATTACCACAAACTTAGGCTTTGTAGTTGTTAACTCAGTTGCAATGAAATGATGAACAGTCACCTGAACTGTGAAAATGCAGTATACTCACTCTGAAGGGCCAGAGTTTGGAGGTTTTCCTAACCGCCCCCTCGCTTCATTACAGCATTACATGTAAAGTGCTGTCCAGGCCACAATTCGATTAGTTATGTCTTTTGGAGAATGACAGATTTACGTGTGTGAGAGGATGCTGAGTAAGGAATTCTCTTCAGGCTGTGCTGAGATTGCTTTATGCAGTGCAGTGGATGAGACCCAGAAATAGAATTGGTTATTGATTTTGCCTATTTTGCATTTGTGGCAAAAGAAAAATAGTACTTGAAAATTTTCTTTCAAGCATACAAAGTCTGTGCAGAATTTTTCCCTCTCATTTTTGTCTGATGTTGATATCACCAGAACTTTCCATATAATCCCACCACCACATTTGCATCTATGACAGTCAGCATGCCTATAATATCTGTCTAACTGATTAGCAGTTTCATTTTCCCACAGAATTTGCATTATGCTCGTATTCAGGATCCCTCTCACTTTCTCAAGTTGGTTTGTGGTAGAATATTGATTTGAATGTAAGGCTTTCTTCAATTTTTTTGTTATTTAGTTGAATAGAATATAGACCTGTATTTCTTTTTAAAAATTAAATTTGAATTTAGATTATTTCTACCTTTTCGTATGTGTTGATCATTCCTGTTTTGCACATCTAAGACAATTTTAACAAGTAAGTGAGAAGCTTGGTTTTCCATTAGGAATTGAAGACAAGAAAGAGATGGGCAATTCATGAAACCACTTAAGCCAAGTACTCCCTCAGCCTTCGTAGCTTTCAGTTCCTGCTGTGATCCCGAGTTTACTGTGATGAAGGACAGAGGTGAGAACCGGAGCTTATTGGTCATGAGATGGGGGTTTACTGGACTCACAGAACCTGACATTTGCAATACACACCATACCCTCTGTCCCCTTTCTTAAAGGAGACATGCTTTGCTTTGCCCTCATGTAGGGAGCTGCTTGGATACAATCGTCAGCTGCGGCCGCTTAGACGATTGTATCCAAGATGGC
>NW_022196891.1:76181190-76184940 GCF_008632895.1 Mastomys coucha | reverse complement strand
TAGGCAGCAGAAGCGCACCGCACACCCTCATTGCCATGGTCCTATCTCGGGAAGGGGGTCTCAGGAGAAGAACCACTCCCTCTTTTTGTTGTCCTGTGCATTATAAGAGGAAAGAAAAGAGGGAATACAACATTTGATTGGACCAGTGAAGATTCCCTGGGGAATCTGGCAACGTTGTTACAAGGCGATGTCTCCATACCTTCTCCTGAGCTGGTTTACAGTTGCTAAACTAACTGCTTGCAAGATCTGTCCTGGGTGTCTGTCTCTCTCTCCTCTCCCCACCCACTCCTATTACTTCATGTGTTTGCCTGTGTGCCCTATGCATGCCTAATGCCCACAGGGGCCAGAACAGGGCATTGGATTCCATAGATCTGAGTTACCAATGGTTTTGAGCCTCCGTGTTGGTGCGGGGAGTCGAACCCTGGGCCTCTGAAGAGCAGCCAGTGCTCTTAGCCATCGAGTCATCCCCGGGCCTCCTTTCCTCTACATTCTTAGATCTGAATCCTGTCACTTCCCCTTTGGAAGTACAGAGTCTCTCACTCTCCTCTCTGTGTACCCCCACCCTTCTAGAATAAGCAGACCATGCCCAAACTGTGGGGGTGAGTTGACTATAAATCCAGTCTGTTCCAGTGAGGCCTCAAAGCAACAAGAACAGAACACATGAGTATGTCAGGAATCTAGTCAAGCCTTAGGCTGCACGGTAAAAGCTGGTTCTGGTCAGCTATGGTTTCCTTACAAATTTAGTGTTATATTAAAATAGTTTATGATTCAAAGCCAGTAGACTCTTCTTTAAAAGATTTCCTTATTTATGTGTTTTACATATATGAGTGCTCTGTTTGCATGGATGCCTGCATACCAGAGATGGCATCAGATCTCACTGTGGATGGCTATGAGGAGCCATGTGGTTTGGTAGAAATTGAACTACCTCTGGAAGAGCAGCCACTGAGCCATCTCTCCAGCTTGCCAGTAGATTCTTAATGAACGTGAGACAGAGTCATTTACATATAGAGCTAATAAGCATTAGTCTTGATAACTCATAGATTTTCACTATCTCCAGATGTTTGTGTTCTAAATATTATGTACATAAGTAACTTTTTAAGTACCTGAGATAGTATCAAAAATTCCTCTTAAGTCAAATTTTGCTAACCTTGATGGAAAATTAATGGTTCTGATCTATTGGGCCATTTAAATATATATAGCACCTAATGGAGAGCCATGTGGTATGTCATTGAGGCCTTCATTAAATAGCTAGTGAACCCTTCACAGTTAGTCAGGTGACAATTCCAGGCTTTATAAGATGTGAGAACTAGGTTGTTTCTTTAGGAATCATGTAAGGACACACTCTAATCTGGACACAGTGGCAAACACTGGGTAGTTGAAAATAAGATACCTGGTACCTGCCTTCTCGGAGCACAGGTCTGAGGTGGGAAAGGCGACAGAGAATCTGAGGGGACTCAGCGAAACTGTTCCAGGATAAGTGGAACTGGGAGAAGATTTGGATCAAGTGAAGGGTCTTAGTCCTTCAAGCAGGAAAGAATTTGAGGATGTTACTTATGGAAGAGCATTCCTCATTCAAGGAGAGCTTGTGGAGAGAAACGTAATGGGCTGAGTGGTGTCCACCCCAAATCTACATGCTTAAATCTCAGCTGCCAGTTCCTCAGAGCGTGGCAATATTTGGAAGTACTACCCTTTAAAGATAACACCCTAATCCTGTCTGAATGGTGTTCTTGTCACCAAAGGAAGAGACATCAGAGACATGTGTGCCCAAAGGGCAGCCATATTTACCAGTCAACAAGACAGACCATGGTGGAAACCATGTTTTACTCTGTAGAGCTGCTTTGGTCAGTCATGTTGAACTAGGCTGGCTCTTGCAAGTGAACCAAGGGGCTCTGAGGAGAACATTGATGGAGCTGCGACTGTCAAAGCCCCATCTGACCGTTGCCAGACAAGCCTCCATTGTCACACATCTGGCTAAAGGTTCAACGAAGGCCTATTGGACTAGCTTAACTCATTAGAGTGAAACACAGCCCTGGGTCAGATACCCACAATCTACCCCAGGCATTTGTTGTGCATAGTGAAAGGAACATTGAGGGTCTTTTGAAACCTTCGTCCCTTACTTCCTGTGTAGAGAGGCCGAGGAATTCCACCGTGGTGGTACAGATGCTTTTGCTAAAAGCATCAACCCTTTACTTGGTTCTCAAGGCGACTCAAAGAGGGATGACTGTCTCGTGTTTCTGCACGTCCTGCTCCAGACAGAGACAGATTGCACTCGTGTGCCTTAGCTCACCTGGAGATGAGTACTCATTTTCTGTCTGATGAAAAAGTGTTGCTATTGCATTGCTCTTTAAAGGTCCACACTGGGGCTGGAGAGAAAGCCCAGCAGTCTGTCTTACAGGGTGCCCACATGTGTCTCCCAGCACCCAACGGTAGCTCACAAGTGACTGTCAATCCAGTCCCACGGATCCCCTCTTCTGGCCCCCATGCACTGCATACATATATACAGTCAAAATACATATAGAAAATAAAGACAAATAAATCTTTTTTAATAGGTGCAGTAGGCTTCTGAGCCTTTATTAGTAGGGTTGTCTACTTCAGGGATCAGGTATGTGTGTGCGAGTGTGTATGTGTTTGTATATTTCTGTTTGTATGTTTGGAGTATGTGTCTGTATGTGTGTGTTTGTGTATATTTGTGTATGTGTATGTGTGTGTTTGTATGTTTGTATGTGTGTGTATCTGTATGTATGTATTTGTATATGTGTATGTGTGTTTGTGTGTGTTTGTGTGTGTGTATGTGTGTATATGTGTGCATGTGCATGCGTATGATTGTCACTCGTCTCGCACATTATCACACCATCCACTGAGGCTGGATATGGAAGCGCACTCTGATTTTATTGAGAGGAAGCATTTGTTAGTCTCTACGAGTGTTTGTTTTCTTTAGGTTGCTGTGTTCTGCCTCTAGGCTCTGAACCTTGGTTTCCATATCAACAAACAGCATTCCTGTGGAGTGTTTGTAAAACAGCTAGCTGGCTATCAAGGATACCTATTGTCCAGGATGACTGGCATTCCTGAGGCTGCACATGGATTAACATCTCACAGGATGCCATGATAAGAAAGTGGCTTTTGTTGTTGTTGTGAGAAAGAGATGGAATGAGAGATCCAAGTTTCATCTCTGATGGCATTAGCAGTCACAGACACTCTGACTTGTGTGTCAGGTCTAGTGGAGTGGCAGTTCCCCTCTCATGTGTTTATTGGAGAACTGAGTAGGATCTATGTACAAGCACAGTGTCTAGTAGAACGCTCGAGGCTAAGCTAACCCTAAGCCTGCGGTAGGTACAGTGAGTACCTGCTCATGCCTGCTCAGCATCCAGACCTTTCTCCTCCAGGACCAGCCTCTCCACTTTGGCTGACTTCACTTCCTCTAACCCCCACCTTTGTGCTAGGGATCCAACAAAAGGCCTTGGATGCTGGGCATGTGCTTCCACTGGACTTGTCCCAAGTCACCTCCCCACTTCTAAACCTTAAAACGGGCAACACACCCCAAATTCCCACTTGTTTATGAAGTAATTTCACAAAGACTCTTCCTTAAAGAACAAGAACTCTTCGCTGGCTGCCTTTTTCTCTGTACACCCAGGGCTAGGTCTAGAGTGTATTCAAAGGACCCGTCTCTCTCCTGGTGCTCTCAGTTCAGTGGCTCACAGTGTGTGTGTGTGTGTGTGTGTGTGTGTGTGTGTGTGTGTGTGTATGTATGTG
>NW_022196891.1:76176809-76181080 GCF_008632895.1 Mastomys coucha | reverse complement strand
GTAACTGTTCACTTTACTCTAAAAGAGTTAATTAAGCAGTTTTAAGTTTAAAAAAAAAAAAAGCCTTAGTTCCCATTGGTCAATTAGAGGCCCCTGGAAGCATGGCTAATTATTGAATGTCTTTCATGAGTCCACTTGATTTTATCTCTTTATGTAATCTAGAAAAGAAAATATTCCAGGCGCTGGTGGCACATGCCTTTAATCCCAGCACTCAGGAGGCAGAGGCAAAGGCAGGCTTTTGAGTTCCAGGCCAGCCTGCTCTACAGAGTGAGTTCCAGGACAGCCAGGACCACACAGAGAAACCCTCTCGAAACGGTTGTCTTTTCATTTTCTTTCTTGTTTTGCTTTTTTTGTTGTGTTTTCATTTGCGACTCAGATTCTGGCAGAAGAAAAATTCTAAATCTTCCCGTGTGTATATTTTTAACGAATGTGACACAGTATACTCTGATCATTTCTGTTGAAAATGTCTTGAGAGGCTTTTCTCAAATTCTTCTCAGATGCTCTGTCTCACACTCATTTGGCCTCTGAAGTGATGTCTCTCGGTAGCACCCTCTGGACAGTAGAAATAAGCAAAGTGTCCATCTCATGCAAAGTCGCTGATGGATGGCTCTTACGAATCAATGGCACTCTCCGCTCCATTAGTTGCATGATCGGTTTCGTCTGTCTTGTCATTGGAAAACTTGCCTTGACTGTGAAGTCTCTTGTGTTACTGAGAGCCACCTGCTGGCAGGGTCACTACTGCATATGGCCACCCTGTGACGAAACGCTTAGGGCTGATGGAGACATATTGATCTTATTAATTTTGTGTGTGCGTGGGGGTGGGGGCCATGGGCAAGAATGTGTCACTTGTAAAAGTTAGCTTGGTGCTGTTGCCGGGATAGAAGCTGTTGGGTTCCAGCTGGTGCATCTCACCATGATTACAATGTCACCCCGGCATCTTGAACAGAAACCTAAAATTACGTATGGTACCGCCTGGTGTTAGACATTGTATATAAAATTTAACAGTTGGCATTTAACTTTTAGCGTATCTGAGATTTAGAGCAAAATTGTGATGATAGCGTAGAGCTACCAAGTTTTCATTGTTTACAGTTACCCTAATATTGCACCCTGTTATAGTTCGTGAGCAGCGTCAGTACGCAGGTCTGTACTATACAGACTTTCTTAGCCTTCACATAACAATCTTTTCCCAGTCTCGGATTCCATCACACCAATCTAGTCACTGTGTCATTCCAGCTTTCAGTTACTATGACAGCTTCCCAGACTTCGCTTGTTGACAGCCCGGCCCGGCCCGTTTTCAGGATTATTGGTCAAGCATTTGGGAAACGCACCTTATGGAGAAAGGAGGTGACATTGGTTGAAGTGGACTTTATTTGGTGGTGTTACATACAGATTTGAGTTCCATAGAGGGAGGAAAAGTGCTGATTCCATTAGCCCCCTCCCCAACCCCCAAGAAAGCTGTGACTAACGTTGATGTTGGCCTTCACCACATGACCAGTTGGTGTTGGCCCTAATCCCATGACAAGTGTATCTCACCACGGCCATTTTGAAGAACACTTCCATGTTCAGCCCACACTGATGGACTTGGGGTATTGTCCTACGTGTGAAAGGAATCTGTGGCAGTTACGCTCTATTGGCATTTTTTTCAATGAGATCTTTATCTCTTCATCTGTTAGGCGTTTGCATCAGTATGTGTTTAGAGACACTACTTTTGGATTTGGAGTTGCATTTGAATCTACCTTAGCTTGTCACTCCGTGTCCTCACTCTGACCACCTCCTTAGGTTATGTCCCTTTGACATTCCCCATCATTGTGAAACTTCTCATTTATTTTAAAAGTATATCCCAACGTTACAGCCTTATACGATGCTTAGGCTCATCTCTGTCTTTCCTCCCTTGTCCCGGGAGGGAGCAGCCATGTCTTCGGTGAGCCCCGCTTTCCCATAGCAGAGAGTTTAGAAACCACGATCCTATCCCTGGCTGCTGGGTCTTTGCTCCTCTGTCACATAGAGTAGTTTTAGCCCCCCTCCCTTTTTTAAAACTTTTACATACTTTTACTTTTATGTGTATGTGTGTTTTACCTGAACGCAGGCCTGCACATGTACATACCTGTTGCCTGGAAGGGCATCAGATCCTCTGAAACTGGAATTCGGGACAGTTTTGAGCCATTCTGTAGGTGCTGGGAATTGAACCCAGGTCCTCTGCAAGGAACAAGTGCCCATAACTATGGAGCTGCTTCTCTAGCCCCCTAGCTCCAGGGTTTTTCTTTGGGGGGGGGGGTGTGGATCTTAAAGAACTGCACAAACAAAACAAAATAAAAAAGGAGGACAAAGTAAACAGAATACAGATGTGTAGGACCTGCTGTCAGGGATGCTGTGGGTAGTGCTTCGGAAGAGTGCCTTTGCAGTAGCCTGTGTGTGTGTGTGTGTGTGTGTGTGAGAGAGAGAGAGAGAGAGAGAGAGAGAGAGAGAGAGAGAGAGAGCATGCGTGTGTGCGAGAGTGTGTGTGAGAGAGTGTGTGTGTTTGTATGTGTGTGTGCATGAGAGTTTGTTTGTGTGTGTGTATGAGAGAGAGAGAGAGAGAGAGAGAGAGAGAGAGAGAGAGGGAGGGAGGGAGGGAGGGAGATGTCATGCAATCTAAATGTTCCTGGACTATTTGGGGCTTGGGGGGGGTAGGGTGTGGCCATGCCTGTGGGACTGACAGGATGATGTGTGACCTTAGGTTGCTGGAAGCCAGGCCAACTGTGTTCATGTGTATATGAAGATTTACTTTGCCACAGAGGCCAAGTGTCAGAGTCCCACTGTCAGTCTGTAAAGGAATTGGAGGCAAATTCGAAGTCTGCTGCAAGTGTAGCTTTTGTGTCTGATGATGAACTTATACTCACTAATTCTTGCTGCCCTCCATTTGATAAACCATTTAGCTATTTGGTGACTTCGCTGTCCCAGCCGTTTTGACTTCTGGCTCAAAGCAGAGCCTCGGTGTGAACTTAGTTTTGCTGTAGTTCAGGGAACCAGATTTCAGACAGCCAGTTTCCAGGAAACTGTAAGGATCATGATATGTGTCTAACAGTTTGTCTTTCTTGATCTATATCTTTGCCAGGAGAGTTTGCCGTGTAATAAAAAGTGAGAGTCTGGAGCCGTCTGTGTGCCAAGCCTAGTATAGTTGATTCGGTGCTCGAGGTAGCTGGTAGCTGCAAGAGAGCCCTTCTGCAATCCTGTTTGTGGAAATTCTCTAAAGAGAAAAGGCTCCTGGGTTGTTGGTGCCCTGTAGAGTTTCTGTAATGATGAACACACCCTCTCTCTTGCTGCATAGTATGACAGTCACTGGCCATGTGGGTCTGCTCAGTGCTTGCAATATGAGGGACGTGACTGGGGACTTGGATTTTAAGTCATTCAACTTAAATTTCGTTTTAAATTTAAACAGCCACAATTGCCTAGTCACTGCCCTTTGGACAGCACAGCTCTAAAATGTTTACTTTTCTAACATTAGGAAGTGCCTAGACCCCCAAGGTACTTCTTTTTTTTTTTTAAATTAATTTATTTATTATATGTAAGTACACTGTAGCTGTCCCCAGACACTCCAGAAGAGGGAGTCAGATCCCATTACGGATGGTTGTGAGCCACCATGTGGTTGCTGGGACTTGAACTCAGGACCTTCGGAAGAACAGGCAGTTCTCTCAACCACTGAGCCATCTCACCAGCCCTCAAGATACTTCTTTTAACTAATGTCCCAGAAGTCAATATAAATAGTAAGTCTTTTGTTGTGAGTTTCCCTGTGTATAGGTGCTATACATATGTAAAGTTCATGGTGGAACCAAGCGTAGTAGGCCTATAGAGCTGTGGAGAAGCTCATGAAGGCATTGCACCACCCTTAGTGAGGCACACCTGGAGTGCAAGGGGACGGGTGTGGTAAGTTTGTGTCTGTGTTGTTTCCCTGCCAGGGACTGGGTGAACATGACGCAGGATCCTCTGCTGCCCTACTCTGCCATTTGTCTTTTGTCCTCAAACAAAGGCGAAGATTGGCACTGAGATCTTGGAGGCCGATGTAGCAGAGAACCAGGAAATCTGATGTCTGCTGCAAGATTATGTCTTCTGGAGATGACAGGGAAACTTTGCCCTGATAATCTCAACAGTATGGTTGCCTAAAGAAGACCTGAACAATGACATCACTCATTGACATCCTAGGGCGGATGGGAGAATCTCACCAGGGACACAATCCTAGCAATTTACAGTTGTGGAGAGAGAGAGAGAGAAAGAGAGAGAGAGAGAGAGAGAGA
>NW_022196891.1:76167814-76176799 GCF_008632895.1 Mastomys coucha | reverse complement strand
GAGAGAGAGAGAGAGAGAGAGGTGGTCTTCCCCAAGGAGGAGTGTCCTAATTGCTTATCCAGTACCAAGTGGTCAGCGCTAAAAACATGCATATAAGCAACACTAAATGGACACAGCAGGTTGTATTTAAATACTCATTCATATATATGTAGCAATAATAATTAAAGACTAAGAGGCCATGAATTTAGAAGGAATAGAGGTGATGTAGGAGGGGGATACGATGTAACTATTTTAATAAAAATAAAATAAAACACACCTCCCATTAATACAAAGTATTACCCTTTTTGGACTATCTTAAGATCAGAATAGGAATTATTACTGTACCTTTTTCTAAAGAGAGGTACTGCCAGGTCACGTCATTCCTTTATAGCTAAATTCATAATTCTAATAATTATGCCTTTAAAGAACACATGAATTCTTTTCTCCCAACCCCCCTTTAAAGTTACAGAGAAATAATGGTGCAGCTCAGTAGGAAGGGGTCATAGTTTCATGTTTCATTTTCTTTTCTAGAAACATTTACTAAAAATTCTAATTATCTGCGATTTTAGGATTAAAAGAGAAATCACACACAGCTCCATCTGTGTGTGTGTGTGTATATATGCATCGATTAAAATTCTTATAATACTGAAAAAAAATTATATGAGTCCTTATTTTCCCATGAGAAAACTTCAGGTTTTTTCTATTGCTTTTGTTTCCATTTTCCTTCCTTCCTTCCTTCCTTCCTTCCTTCCTTCCTTCCTTTCCTTCCTCCTTTCCTTTTCCCCTTCCCTTCTTCCTTCCTTTCTTCCCTTTCCCTCCCTCCCTCCCTTCCTTCTTTCCTTCCTTCCTCCTTTCCCCTTCCCTTCTTCCTCTTTCCCTCCCTTCCTTCCTTCTTTCTTTCCTTCCTTCCTTTTCCCCTTCCCTTCTTCCTTCCTTCCTTCCCTTCCTCCCTCCCTTCCTCCCTCCTCTCCTCCCTCCATTTTCCTTCCTTCCTTCCTTCTTACTCAGTGTTTCTCAGATTTTTCAGAGTCATAGATTTCTGGTTTAGTAGGTTCGCCAGAGGCCCTAGTTTCTGGTTCTGATGCTGCTGGTCAAGGCCTGCTCTTCAGGAATGACTGCTCCATCTTGCCTGATCATCCATGAACCCAGTGATCTGCTGGCAGACATGGGCGAAGAAACCAAATCTGAAAGAAAGTCCTGTCCCCAGGACCTCATGATAAATTGGGGTGAACAGCTACTACAGTCCAGGAAGCCTTTTGATTTTTCCCTGCTAGGTTTCAAACCTGGACAAATGGCTGAGGTGCCATTTAACATATCAAAGTGGACCTGGCTGTCAGGTTCTCCCTGCATCCCTCAGTCCCTCCTTGTTACAGGGCCCTCCTGGTTGGGTCTGCCTTGCCCCACACTCTGAACTCTGCAGCTCAGGGGCCTGGGCTGCTCTTCCCTTTATAAAGCAAGCATTTTGGTTGCTTGCTCTTTTTGTATCTGTGGGCCTCCTGGGTGCTGTACCTGGACCCCCTCTGTCTCTTCTTCTTCCTTCCCCTCGCCACCATCTCCCACACAGCACAGCTCAGGGTGATGTGCATTCTGGACTCCCCCAGAGGTCCCTGACTCTGGCTGTGCTTTCCCACGTGTCGATGGTAAATTTTCTCCTTCATCGTATCTAGGAGCAGCCAGGTTTCTTTTCTTTTCCTCTTTATTTCTTTTATTCATTTCATTCTCCATTTTACGTCAGAAATTTAGTCCCTAAATACCTCTGTGAATCCAGACATGTTCAGTATCCTCATCTCATTCTTTGTGGAGCTATTTAGATGCAATCCCTCCAATATTCATGTATTTATTCAGTCATATGTTTGAGTCTTTTTCTCTTTTGAAGGGAAAGAGAATAATAACTAATTATTTCTGCCTATAAAGGGCTAGTGAGCCGACTCATAAAGTCCAGATACCATGAAAGCCTAAAGACCCAGGACTCATGCAAAAAGAGGAGAGAAATGACTCTCCAGAGTGATCCTGTAAGACACACACACACATACACACACACTCACACTGATAACTTTAAATATTTTTTTAAAGATTTATTTATTTATTATGTGTAAGTACACTGTAGCTGTCTTCAGACACTCCAGAGAGGGTTTCATAGCTTGTTACAGATGGTTATGAGCCACCATGTGGTTGCTGGGATTTGAACTCGGGACCTTCAGAAGAGCAGTCAGTGCTCTTACCCACTGAGCCATCTCTCCAGCCCAACTTTAAATATTTTTAAAGGTATTGTAAAGGTACCATCCCCTTTAAAGAAACAAAACGTGGATTGCACTTGTTAAGATCACCCACAGTTAATGACGAGGAAGGAGGACATGCAATAGTATGACTTTTTTTTTTAACCTCTAACTTGTTGCGTGTAGAACCATTATTTGTGGGCCCAGCAAATTTGAGTGGATGATGAATGATCCAGGACGGGGACTCTGATAACACGGCCAGAGTTCCTATACTTGTACTGACTGCTGCAAGGCATCTTCTGCTGCTTGTATGGTGTGTGTGTGTGTGTGTGTGTGTGTGTGTGTGTGAGAGAGAGAGAGAGAGAGAGAGAGAGAGAGAGAGAGAGAGAGAGAGACTTACTGAGTATTAATCTAAAGGAGCTTGCTACCCATGCTTCCTTCCACACTTCATAAAGTATATTTTGAGCTGTTGGTATAGTCTAAGAGAGTAGCTCTCAACCTAGGGGTCACAAGCCCTTTGGGGGTCTACCAACTCTTTCACAGGGGCTGCATATCAGATATCCTGTATAGCAGATGTTTACATTACGATTGATAACAGTAGCAAAATTGCAGTTATGAAGTAGGAACAAAAATAATTTCTATGGTTGGGGGAAGGGGACCACCACAACATGAGGCATTGTGTTAAAGGGTCGCAGCCTTAGGGAGTTTGAGAACCACTGACACAAGGCCAGGGTGTGGTTTTACATATCCTTCAGGCTTTCAGGGGATCATTTTGAGGAAACTGGTCCTGGTGGGGGTGTGGGTTTACAGTGACCAATCAAGCTGGGCCATAAATACCCTACCTTGGACTGACATGTAAGGTCTGGCCTCCCGTTACCTCTCCTTTGGCAGTAATACTCAGTGGGGGTTGTATGCAACCGTCTGCATTTCTTGAAGTAAATTATTCTCTATCAAAGCAAAACCAAGGCTAAAGACTGGAGCCCATGTTTCCCCCATCTGTAAGTTGGCCAGTTCCTTTCCTAAAATGTCAGGTAGTGAGTGGGGGCAGTGTTGTTTTTGGAGATACATGCCCCGCCTGAGCAAGTACGGCTCACAGGAGCTCGAGCAGCTGACAGTGTCTTGCCTTAGCTATCCTGGGGAGATTTTATGGCAGTCATTGGGTGTTAAAAGCAGTGTGTTGTGAGCGTCAATTTGTCTTTAAGTTGCAAAGAGCTTCCATGACATGTGCACCAATAACTCAGCTTTCTTTTTCTTCATTTTCCCTTGGTAGGTCTGATGGCTTTCCAAACAAAGGCAGCCGTCTAAGTACCTTGCATAACCCAGGTCCTGGAGGCTCTAGGATACAACTCCCAGAGATGTCTATTTAAGATCTGTTCTTTAGCTTCTCCCATTGTCCTCAAGGACTTTTTACCTCTTGCTGTATGAGTATTTTAGCAAAGTATTTCATGATATTCAGATTTACTGTAAATCGATTGGTGGATACAGTTGACAACTCTCTACTCCAAACAAATACATGATAACTAATTCAGGCAGTCAAGTCACTGCTGTGTGGATATGAGGACTGTATTGACTCTTAGACGGTTCCCTTACTTGCTGAGTAGCCTTGAAAATAAAATCCCTCATTCCTTTGGATGTCAGCTTTCTTTTCTCTTAGAAGGTCATGCTGCTTTCCTCCCCGAGTGGAGCGAGATGGCATGCGTCATACAAACCAGTGTCATTGTAGTGGAGAGACAGTGAGTAGTGGCCAGGAGGCACCTCTCCTTAAGATAATTTTTCTTTATGAAAAAAAAACTCTGAGGGAGGGAACAGGGGTTTGTTCTTGTTATTTTTTTTTTTTTTTTTTTTTTTTTGGAGGGGAAACTGGGAAAGGAGAAATCATATGACATATAAATAAAGAAAATATCTAATAAAAAAAAAGAAGTGGAAAAAGAAAAAGAAAAAGAAAAAAAGCTCTGAATTTAAGACACAGTGGTCCAACTAGAACACAGGCATCGTGTAGAAACAGGTTGGAGGCAAGGCTGTCACATGACTCACGAGAAATAAGAACGCATCAACCAGGAATGTTAGTAAAAGGGTCACGCTTACAGAGGGTCAGGGCGGCTCAGATGGCAGAATGCTTTGCAGATGGTGGTGACACTTGCCTGTCTGAGTTTAAAGCCGCTGACTTGTGCCACTTGAACAGGAAGGTGCTTAAGTGCCACTGCGGTGGAGTGCATACTTGTAGACCGAGCCCTGAGTTTGAGCTTCCGCACTGCAGGCAAGAAATACATCAACAGTTACCAACAGAGTTGAAAACTGATGCTTCAGTGGAAAACATAAGCAAAGAAAAGAGCAGTGTGTGTTGAGTCTCTGCATTGCCCTCTGGGCATCTCTCCAGTGGATGGACCGTTGCACCAGGCAGTTTTTGTGACCAGAAGATCCATTTGGTGGAGTCGAATCCCACCTGGCTAGGAATCTGTTGCCTCCTGTTCCTGGCTGAGGTTCTAGTGGTAGGCCAGAACACCGCTGAGTGAGTGAGGAGGCTCTGCCCCTCAGTAGCCCATGTGTGGTCCATGCACTTGCTGTGACGACAGCCCGGTCAGCTCTCTCATGATGATACCTTGGCCTCAGATGTGGGGAGAGGACACACTGGGCAACATGGTGATCTCGTCTTCCTGTCACTCACCAGCTACACGCTGTAAGTTAAGAGTGGTGATTACGTGTCTAAAAATTCTCAAGCAAGTTGAAAGTTAACATGCTAACTCCAAGAGTATGCAGGATAATCCTTATCATTTCTCTCCTTAGCTCCGTGTGGAGGATGTGAACCTGAGCTATGATGCTTCTGGTTTCCTATTTTGGTCTTCAAGTGCAAATTGTAAGAAGGCACTTTGTGTGTGAGCACATGCACATGTTTGTGCATACCCGTATTCCTGTGTGCGTGTGTTTGTGTGTGTATGTGTACGTGTGTGTGTGTACGCACACATGCATGCGTTTGCTTGCGTGTCTCATGTATCTGTCTTTCCACCTTGTTTTGGAGATCAGATCTCTCACTGATTGATCTGCAGCACTCCAGCTGCAGCCTGACCAGGCTAGCTGGCTAGTGACCATCAGCGAGCGATCTGCCTCAGCCTCCAGACTGGAGCCACCATGCCTGCCTGTCATTTTACAGGAGTGCTGGGGGCTAGAATTAGGTCCTTCTGCTTGCAGAGCAAGCCCTTAGCCGACTGAGCTCTCTCCCCAGCCTGTGAGAAGCTCCTCTGAGGGAGTCTTACCAGAGAGGTTTCTATCACAGGCCCAGGGGCTTCTGTATTCTTTCCTCGTTATCTTCTAGGACTAAATCCTAATACCCCGGGGTTTTATTTTTGTTTTTTATTTTATTTATGGTTTTCTATTCAAGCAGTGGGTATAAACATGATTGTTTTCAGGAAGATGAACATGATTTTTGTGATCCCTTTAGGAGTGCAGTGTTGCTTAAAGATGAACCAAATATGAAAACATTTCATTAAGTTTTTTAAAAGGTTTCCTTTTTCCTTTTCTTTTTGAATGTAGATCTTCAAACCTGAGCTATGGATTCACACCAGAGCTCAGTTGGCTCTACTCCTCACCTGACTGGTCAGCGCACGAGAACTGTCTAGACTGTTGGCTGTGTCTCCCCCATCTTCCACCATCCCTTATTTTATATTCTGGTCCTGGGCAACAATTTGGTGTTAGTCCTTTTACACACAGATTCTAAAGGAATTTCCAAACCTTTCCTTCTGTGTGCGAACGGCCACCCATGTGAGAACCGTGCATGGCTTAGAGGACCTGAGTTTGAGTGCCGCTCTTACCCTCACGTGGTGAGCATCTACGACTGGAATCTGCGCTCTTCTGGAGTTATCGAGTAACAGGGGCGCTGCTTTTAGAAGAGGGGAGCCCTGTGACGTGGCTAGCACTGTACCGATGTGAAATGAGTCTTGGACTTACAGAAAGTTACAAACTAAACACGAATTTGAAATTCTGCTTTTTGGCAAGCCACCTTGCTGTTCTCTAGTTTCAAAGCAATTATGAAACTGTGAATGATTTGGGGCGGCGGCAGGGCGGGGCGTGGCGGCAGGTCTGGTTAACTCAGCTAGCCACATTTTTTTACAGCTTCTATAGACGAGTGCATGTACATACTCACACAAGCGCGCGCGCACACACACACACACACACATACACATCATCATCATCATCATCATCATCATCATCATCATCATCATCATCATCAATCTCGTTTTTTCCCTCTCCTCAGAAGAAAGCAGGTCTTAAGGCTATGGCTCTTGTCATGGCAACACTGGCCATGTCCAGAGGCTGCAGCAGACCACTGTTCTATACATGGCCTCACTTTGGCCAGAGTTACCCCATGTTGGTGATTTTGATGCCTATGTGTTTGTTTCCTCTTTGGATTCTCCCTTGAGTCACTCAGCATTTTACTGTGTCCTTCATAAGTGAGATAAATAAGATTATTTACCTTTGTTTATTTCTTATGAAGAAATCTTTCCCTTTTTTGTAAGATTCATTTACTTTTACTTTGTGCGCATGCATGTTTGCTTGTATGTATGTATGTATGTATGTATGTATGTATGTATGTATGTGTACCACACTCATGTAGTACCTACAGAGGCCAGAAGAGGGCACCAGATTTCCCTGTAACTGTTTTTTTTTGTTTGTTTTTTTTTTAAGATTTATTTATTATTATAAATAAGTACACTGTAGCTGTCTTCAGACGCACCAGAAGAGGGCGTCAGATCTCATTATGGGTGGTAGTGAGCCACCATGTGGTTGCTGGGATTTGAACTCAGGACCTTTAGAAGAGCAGTTGGTGTTCTTACCCTCTGAGCCATCTCGCCAGCCCATAACTGGTGGGTTTTTTTTTTTTTTTCAGTATTGATATTCAGAACTAAACCCTGGGTCCTCTGAAAGAGTAGCCAGTACTCTTAACTGCCCACCCTGCCTCTCTCCTTTCTCCTTCTTACACTTCTCCTCTTCCTTTCTCCCTTTCTTTCTCATAGGGTCTTATTATGGAGCCCGAGGCTCATCAGACTCTCAAATCTTCCTGCCAAGGCCAAGGCAAATCACATCTTGCATCACTTTGGTCTTTCCTATATAAAAGTCACACTAGAAATTCTCAGTATGGGTTTTAGCACATATATGCACATACATGATATTTACACAGGAATTTTATGTTTTTTATATCTCTTGCTAATGGCAGCTGTCAGTAGAGAATAATAATAAAAAAAAAAGAGCATCCTACTGGTAATGAATTAGGTAGGAAAGACGTTTGCCTGTAATATGGTATCTTGGCATAGAAAACCAACAGTGCCCATAGAAAGTGATGGCTGTAATTCTAATGGCCTACTGAAGGCTGCTAGGAGAAGACTAGCTTCCAGGCAGCTAGGATGAGGGTCTTAAAGCCCACACCCACAGTGACACACCACACCTAGTCTAACAGGGGCACATCCTCTAATAGTGCCACTCCCTGGGCCTAGCATAGACAACCCACCATAGTCTCTGAGAGTGAAGAGCACTTCTTACACTGAGGAGAGGCTGGCCCACAGGAGGTGAGGCTGGCCCACAGGAGGTGAGGCTGGCCCACAGGAGGTGCTCCTCCAGTGGTAATGCCCTCTGCTGTGAGTGTCTCTGTGGCACTGGCTTCTTGGTTCCTGGCCTTTGGGTGTAGAGATGAGGAGAGCTGAACTTGGCAGGTTTCTTGGAGGCATCGAGGTGCCAGAGTGTGACCTTATTGTTGAGCTCACTTTCGTCTGAGAATAATAAAGTAGTCTCCCTCGGGCTTCTTAAGCTTGTTTCTTAGATTAGATCCGTGGCGTAAGGAAGCACATAGCACTCTGGGAGGCCTACGCTAGGTGGAAAGGCAGCTTTGCCAGGTGACAGGCATGAGGTTTCCAGTTCTACTCTGAAGGAGCAGGGGTAGGGAAACTCTCGGATCTCTCTCACTTCAGCGCTGTGGTGGTAGTGAGAGGGAGTTTGTAACTGTAGAGGGGACCAGATAGAACCGGGACAGAGGACGTGAGGAATGAGAGATCAGAGGGTGCTGGAGGACAGGAGCTGCAGTGGTGGCAGAGCAAGCGAAGGCTGATGCTTAAGGTTGCAGCTGATTATTTTCAGTGGGGAATTAATAAGTCAGGCATGGCTATGGGGATTAATAAGTCAGGTGTGACTATGTGAATTAATAGGGCAGGTGTGACTATGGGGAATTAATAGGGCAGGTGTGACTATGGGGAATTAATAGGGCAGGTGTGACTATGGGAAATTAATAGGGCAGGTGTGACTATGGGGAATTAATAGGGCAGGTGTGACTATGGGGAATTAATAGGGCAGGTGTGACTATGGGGAATTAATACGGCAGGTGAGACTGTGGGGAATTAATAGGACAGGTGTGACTATGGGAATTAATAGGGTAGGTGTGACTATGGGAATTAATAGGACAGATGTGACTATGGGGAATTAATAGGACAGGTGAGACTATGGGGAATTAATAGGGCAGGTGTGACTATGGGGAGTTAATAGGGCAGGTGTGACTATGGGAGTTAGTAAGGCAGGTATGACTATGGGAGTTAATAGGGAAGGTGTGACTATGGGAATTAATAGGGCAGGTGTGACTATGGGAATTTATAGGGTAGTGTGAAGGGAAACACTTCTTCATCTTAGAAGAAGTCTTACTGCCCTGTTTGTCTGTTGAGAAAATCACCTTAAAGAAGAAAAGGCCTGCTGGGCAGTGGTGGCGCATGCCTTTAATCCCAGCACTTGGGAGGCAGAGGCAGGCGGATTTCTG
>NW_022196891.1:76126712-76167641 GCF_008632895.1 Mastomys coucha | reverse complement strand
AGAAGAAGAAGAAGAAGAAGAAGAAGAAGAAGAAGAAGAAGAAGAAGAAGAAGAAGAAGAGGAGCAGGCCTATTTTGCTCACGGTTTTCATCTGTGGTCAATTGGCTCCATTATTTTTGTGTCCATGGCAACATAGCATATTGTTGGTGCAAATTGGTGTGTGTTCCTCATGGTGCATAGGAAGTGGAGGCTGGGGAGAAAGGAGACCATGGGCCTCCTAGACGACTTAGCTTCCTCCCACCAGGCCCCACTTTCTGGTAAAACCACAGGCTGGCCAACAAGCCGTTAATACGTGGGCCTGAATAGGCATGACACTTCCAGATTGTAACTGGAATTGGTCTTTGGTTGAAAACTAAAGTTAACTGGTGAAGATGTAAGGCGATTTGCTTCTTTATATTTCCATCTTAATGGGGTTAACACCATAAATTTATTAAAAAGATCTCTAAGAATTTTTAACAACAATAACTGTTTCTGCTTCATAAGCAGAATGTAATATGTGTCCCTCACTATCTGAACTTTGGCTTTGAGAACTCTGGGGATTCTCTGCAGAGGTAATGGTGAGGCTCAGACGTAAATGCTGTCCATCCTTTTCATCTCAGGTTAGGGATGAAGCCACAACCCCTTAGCCACATCCTTAGTCCATCCGTCTATCTGTTTCTTTTTTCAGTAATTTAAATTATTTTCTCTTTCCCCCCTTTATACAGGGTCTCACGTTGCCCAAAGTTAGCCTCAAAGTAGCTCATTAGCTGGTGGTGACAGTGGGCTAGCTCTTGACCCTACCTCTACCTTCAGATTGCTAGCATGGAGAACCATCACCACACATATCTTATGTGATACAAAGGGCAGAACAACATGGGCTCTGTGCGTGCCAGGCAGACACTGTACCAAGAAACACTCTCCACTCCCTTTGGATTCTTTTATAATTAAACAATTTGTACATCTTTAGGCATTCTGAGATTAACTGCGTCTGTCTGTGGAGGGAGACTTTCGTAACCCAATGCGTGATGTAACAAACCTACACAGTTGTTCATATTTCCCTTGAATTTCCTGAGGCTCCTGTGTACCGAGTGGGATGTGAGCTGTACTTTTGCCGGGGCCAGTGTCGGCTTTGTGATGGAGAAGAAGGTGTCAGTTGAGAACCTGAAGTACTTTGCATTAATTTTGTAAGTAGACAGAATATCACATCATAGGGGAATATTCAAGGGCCTCCTTTCTGTTGTGTTCCAGGGCAGCGCCTGTTTGAAGGGACAGTGCAGAACAAACAGCTCCCTTTACCACAGCTGCTTTACCATAAATCTCTAGTGTGCGCCCAAGAGTTGTTTCTCTACTCTATTCTCTCAAGACCCAGTGCTGCACGGCGTTTCACTCTCGTGGAAAGTAACCTCCGAGTATTAATGGTCCTCCGCTCATGAGAACATGTTTGCATTCCAGCCACACAGGCTCTTCTGTTTCTCAGGGGTGAGGATGGATGTGGAGAGATGGATGAGAGAGTCCTTCTCATAGCTTAAGCAATCTCTTCGTCTCTGGGAGACAGATAGAGTCTGTGTGATGGATATGCTTCAGTGTACTCTGCTTTTGTGGGTTCTGGGGAGTCTTGTAGAGGGAAGTTTACCTTCCTGGCATCTTGTTACAGCAGTTGACATCAACCACACCATACAAAACAACAAAACCTTCGTGATGTTGAGTGCAAGGTGTAAGGCATACCAAGTGGTTTTAATATTCCTACAGACACATGCTCTTGGGGTTTCAGAAGCCTTCTTATTTGGGGATGTTCTGGTTATAGAAGAGACTTGTTCTGCAAGGCTCTGTGGAAAGGATGATGAGGTGATGGCATACACCTCATCATGTATGTGCCCGAGCCCAGAACACACTTAGACCCCAGATTTGGTTTTCTAAGACGGATGTAGAGACTATCTCAGAGTTGGAAGCGAAGACCATATTGGCTACTTTTCAGAAAGCAGTATAGAACAAGCTTTTGATATTAGTTGAGGGACTGCAATCTCCAACCTTATCTTAACACCCTACATCTAGAAGCCACTTATAGATGGTTCAGAGATGCTCGAGGACCACATGCTAGTGGACTCTGCTGGAGCTGCTTCTGTGGTAAGAGCATCATCCAGAAAATAAACAGTGCCACACACTTTGCCTTTCTTTCGTGAATTTCACCAGAGATGTAACCACTTAGCAGGAGGAAAAACTCCCTTCTAGGGACTAGTCCCACAAGAAAGGAAAATGGCTCAGAAATTGTCTTGTGACCCCTGGGACTGGGAGTGCTTGTGTGCACCCTGGAGAGGCAGCGAGGGTCACATAATGTCAGCCCGTGAGTTCCCCGGCCCATGACTGCTCACCTACTTTGCTGTCAACTAGTCAGGTTCTTCCAGGGACCACCAATGACTGGAGGCGAGAAGGACAGGAGGACCACCAAGAAGGCAGAATGGCGAGATAACCCGCCTCACAGCTCTCTAGAACAGATGACTTGGGTTTATGAACGGAGGGTGGAGGTGGGGTGGGGAACATGCCGGGAAGGAGCACACAGGCGGGTGGTGACTGTGTATCAGATGTAGGCCAGTGTTATTGTCTGGATCTGTTTCTGATCCTCAGTATACAAATAAAGAGCAAAAGATTATAATGTGGAAAAGGTAAGGCTGCCTAAGTATTTGAAGACATTAGGCGGTGCTATTCATGTATTTAAGGAATTAGAATATTGAGGTTGAAAACAATCTATATACATATAACTATTGGCCTATTAGGATACTAAACCATGTGGCGGTAGGACTTGCTTATGTAAAGGCCAAATGACGGAGACTGCACAGGAAGAAAGGCTGGCTTGCATTATTAAAGGTGGAAGACAGGTGCAAGTTGTATTTTTTTCTTCGTGTGCATGGGATGGAAATAATCTGTCAGAATATCTCCAAGAGGGAATTGTCAGTGAAGATACGTAATAACTCTTTGGTACAACTTGGGAAAAACAGTAAGTGATCAGGGAATTAAACTTCTTGTTTTTTGTTTGTTTGTTTGTTTTTCGAGACAGGGTTTCTCTGTGTAGCCTTGGCCTCGAATTCATTAATCCACCTGCCTCTGCCTCCCAAATGCTGGGATTAAAGGCATGCACCACCACTGACTGGCTGGAATTAAACTTCTTAGCAGAGATCCTTTTGTGTTAAATGTTTTGGCCACTTGGTAGCTGTTGTTATTTTAAATTCATACATGTATCTGTGTACTTATCTGTGGCACTGTTTATTTTCTGGATGATGCTCTTACCACAGAAGCAGCTCCAGCAGAGTCCATTGGCTTGTGGTCCTCGAGCATCTCTGAACCATCTATAAGTGGCTTCTAGACGTGTTAAGATGAGGTTGGTGATTGCTGTCCGTCAGCATACCACCTCAGCATTCAAGTTTGTTTTTGAGGGTAGCTCTATCCTCCCGCTTGAGCTTTGCCTACCTCTTGAACCATGCAATTTATGAAGGTCATAGGTCCCACCTACTTGGTGCTAGAAGGACCATGTCTAATTCCTCACTTGGTTCATTCAAGTGGCTGCCAATTAAGCATCTACCTCCAGGTTACGGCTGGGTTCCTATGGCAAAGACCCACCCCCTCCTCCACCATTTCACCTTCAGAACTGTTGTTACACTCTGGAAGATTTTCCAATTACTACATCTAATTAGAGGGAAGAATAAATTACCGAAGCAAGTTAAATTATCTCGTGTGTCACAACAATAATTAACATTCAAATAGGAAACTGCTGCCATTTTTATAAACATCACTAAGTGGAGGCGGCACCTCTTGAAAGAAGGAAGCACAGGTTCTCTCCCCCGCTGAAGCCTGGCGTAAATAAGGATGGTTTGAGTGGGGTACGCTGGCCTGAGTGTGTGTGAGGCTGATGCCACCAGAGAACGTTTTTACAGTCAGTGTGTTCACTTCCGCTTTCCTGGCAGGACACATGCAGCTCCACAGTGCTTTTCTGGTTTCTTCACTTGGTCTTGTATTTGTGATTTTTTTTTAAGGTGTGCCACAGAGTGGACATACTTCATCTTATTCAGTTATTAACTTTTCTAGCCTTGTATCATTACATACATTATTTGGGGATTTAAAAATGACTATCTATAGAGTTAACTGGAAGGCTGTTGGAAGAATGCCTTTTAAATTGTAAAGGCGCTAAAACCAAATAACAAACGGAATAAAGTTGCCCTTGACCTTATTTGGCATGAGGTATGTGGGAAGGTAAGACCCGGTGGTTTGGGAGTGAGTTGGCCATATGTAGGTGGAGTTGGGAATCACATCTGTTTAGTCAGTAAATGGTCCTTCACCTAGAGTTCATTTAGACAACTGACAAGTTAACTCTGGCTTTCGTAATACTGGCGTATGATTTCTGTTCTTATTTATCTTTTACATTTACAAATACTCAAGTGATCCTTGAGTTGAGGTCAATGGAGTCTGATTTAAGGGACAGCGGTTGAATTGTCATTTGCTCATAATGGAGAGATTGCCCCGAAAATATTCGGCACAGTAGCGGAGTCTGTGAAGGTTTAAATTAACTTTGGGGGAGATTTGACTTGGATACCAGCATAGATCTTGACACCTCGGGCCAAGCAGGAGCTGCAGTGTTTCTTATAACTGCACACCAACCCTGAGGAAATGTCAGCGCTTTTCTTTGTTTAGGCTTCTTTTCTTTCTCATCTGAGTTGGTTAGCACAAACACATTCTGTGCCTGTTCCCTTTAACCCTGGAGCTTGCAGCCTCACCACCTAAGGGATTTAGGGCTCACTAGCAACACCAGCGAAAGGCTGATGTAAGCCTTATCCTTGTTTCTTTGAAAATGGTCTTTTGCTGATGGACAGAGCACGTGAGTCATTTCTCATGTGTAAAAGAAAATGCTTTTTCTCCCCCTCTAAAAATGACCCCAATTCAAAACTATTTTTCATGCTTTCCTCTTTTTTGCTAAGAGCACTACAGAAGCAAATGTGACCCTAAAATTTACTCTTCTCTTCAGAGCTGGACAGCAGTGGAGGAAGCTGGCCTGTTGTTACCCGTGACACTTCTCCTTGTGGTTGAGTGAGGGTAATTTTGTCAGGTGATCTCCAGTTTGGGGCATGACACTTTCTGAGATTGAGAATCATGTAAAGAGTCAATAGTTATTTTTCTAGTTCCTGGAGGGAGGTTGGGTTGGAATCTGGGCAAGTCAACCAGAAGGAAATGGGGTGGCAAGGATGAAACAAAATGTCTTATTCTTTGTGGAACTGTATAATACTAGCTTAGGTTAGAAAATATGGCTCCTGTTACTTTGTTGCTTTTGAATGAATAAATGTTCTAGAAGGATTTTGAAGGAATGATAACTTCCCAGGTCAATGCAAATTACTTTCTGTGGAGAATGTTTTGAAGATAGGAGACTCCTTTGAATAAATTACATATTTTGAAAAAGATTTTTATTCTGTATAAAATACAGTATAATGCATTTGGAATTTCCATCTAATTTACCCACACCTCATTTACAATGTGTTTTAACCCCCTGCACAATGAATAGTTGGTAATTAGGTGATTGACACATTCTCTCATAATCACACAGGCAAGTAAATTGCCCCGTGTGTTCCAGGAGCATTGCCTGTACATGTCACACACCTTGTCCAGTAAATATTGTTCAGCAGAACTGTAAGGTGCCTGGGGGACACTGTGTCTTCACAGCTGACTAGCCAAGTGCTCTGAAAGCACAGTGTTCTCTCCTAGGAAGTACCTTCAACTCTCAGCGAGGATAAATGGTTCAAACTTAGGCAGAGGGATGTGGATGTTTAAAGTGCTGGAACTCTTAAGCCATGAAGAGTGTCCATTTCAGGGTATTCATATAGGTTATGTTCATGCAGGTTATTTATAGAAGGACATAGAGTTTTGTTTAGTGAGTACACAATTGTCTTCTCATTTTCACAAGGCAGAGGGATTGCTGAGCAGTAACTCTCCTTCAGAAATGCTTTATGTTTTGTCTTGGATATCAGAAAAATTAATTGTCATAGCTTACATTTATATTTATATACTATAATATTTTCTATATATGGCATAATACTTAAAATTCTCTCCTCAGTACTTTTATAATAATTGATGTATAGCTTACAAACAAAATAATAGATTTAAGTATTGAGATTTATGGAGATTTGAAAAAATGTGTGTATACATGTATATATTTACACACACACACACATTCCTGAAACCCACACTATCTTTAGCATATAATGGGCATTTTAGACATTCCTGATTCTAAAAGTAACAAAGTTCTACAATCTAACAAGGCAAGAAATTCCATTTTATCGGGTTAAAAAAAAATGGTGAGAGACCTTACACCAGTCAGAATGGCTAAGATAAAAACTCAAGTAACAGCACATGTAGGCTCGGATGTGGAGAAAGAGGAACACTCCTCCATTGCTGGCAGGCGTGCAAACTTATACAACCACTTTGGAAATCAATCTGGCAGCTTCTCTGAAAATTGGAACTAGTTCTATCTAAAGACACAGCTATACTGGGCATGTAGGTGGGGCTATACTGCCCCACCATATCCCCAGGACACATGCTCCACTATCTTCATAGCAGCTTTATTCATAATAGCCAGAAACTGGAAAATGTCTCTCAGCTGAAGAATGGATAAAGAAAATGTGGTATATCTGCCTTTCTCCACCATTTTTTTTTTGTTTATGTCTCAAATGCTGCCCCTCCCCCACCTTCATACTCCTATTCAGCTATTAAAAACAAAGACATCATGAAATTTGCAGACAAATGAATAGAACTTGAAGATATCATCCTGCGTAAGGTAACCCAGACCCAAAAGGACAGAAATGACAGGAGCCTAGCATAACTGTCCTCTGAGTGGCTCTACACAGCAGCCGACAGAAACAGAAGCAGATACCCACAGCTAAACATTAGACGGAGGATGGGGACACTTATGGAAGAGTTGGGGGAAGGACTGAAGTCCCCAAAGTAGACAGGAACTCCACAGGAAGACCAACAGAGTCGACAAACCCAGACCCCAGGGAGCTCTCAGGATCTGAACCACCAACTAAAGAGCAGGAACAATAATGTGCCTGGCACATAATGTAGCAGACAGGCAGCTCAGTCTTTATGGTTGCCCAGTCTGGCCTCAATGGAAGGCCCAATCTGGCCAAGACTTGATGTGCCAGGGTTGAGGGATACACGGGGGAGGTTTCCACCTGGAGTCCCACCCTCTCAGAGGAGACAGGGAGGGAGTATGAAGGTGGGGGGGGGCAGCATTTGAGACATAAACAAAAAAAAAATGGTGGAGAAAGGCAGATATAATTAATAACTAAAAATTGTTAAGACTTTGTGTTTCCATTGCTAGAACAGATTCACTATTAATAAACAAATAATAACAACAACTCATTTATAGGTGGGTGACATCACCCAGCCTTATCTGAAGAGTCGGTCTGAGATGTTGCAACTTAAAGAGAAAGTTAGGCAGTGAGTCAGGCTTGTTAAAACTAAGGGGAGGCAGGGGCTGCTTTATTTCTATCAGGTATGCAGAACTCAGGAGAAAAAAAATTGAATGAAGCAAGCTTCGTATCTGTCCTAAGAACACCTGTTTTCAATCATCTTTGAAACATTTACTGAAACAGCTTCTTGGGGAGACACAGCAAACCGTACCTAATCTTTGGAAACTAAGAAATTAACCCTTGGACTGAAGTGGAAATTAAAACGGTTTTACAAGTCAGAGAAAGTAAGCCAAGTTCTACTCAGCGAGTCATGGCCTAAAAGCATATGGTTGTTCTGCTTTGAAAGCATAGAAAACTCTTTTTCTGCTTTCACGGGAAAGATTGAACAGTTGCTTAGAAAATATCATGTATTTTGCATCTCAATTCTCTGGGAAGTCTTGAAATAAATAGAGCCCACACATACCAAAGGAAATACAAAGGACTCGCCAAACCCTCAGAAGTGTTGAAGATTAATGGGGAGGCAGACTGTGTGAGGAGATAAGGCCACCATCCTAGGACAGCAGTGTTGCCCAAGTACACTTTTGGGTGGTATTATTTATTTTAGATAAGTGTTTACTGTGCATGGGGAAGAATGAATCTGCAAGATAGTATATGCAGAAACTCTTCCAAGCAAACACCATAGCCTGTAAATATACGAAAAAGGATTTAATCTTACTAATAGTCAAAGAAAGACAAATGGTGAGACCGCATTTGATGAAAACTAGGACAAAATATTAATGTTCCAGTGTTAGCAGAGAGCTAAAACATTCACTCACAGAGCTATTCATTCGGGGGGGTGTGGTGTGGAGAAAATTAGGGAATATTTATTAACAGTCAAAACTGGCTAACTGAAGGTGAATGTTGTTTGATATAATTTGTCCCTACCCAACCCTACATTGTGTTAGACATGGTCTCACTCTTAGGTAGTCTTGGCTGCTCTAAAACTGCATATGTGAGACCAGACTGATCTTGAACTCACAGAGATTCACCTGTCTCTGTCCCCTTCGTGTTGGGATTAAAGGTGTGTGCCACCATTCCCTGATTGATGATACTCTTTTTTAAAGCAACAACAACAACCCCCAAACACAGATCAACAATATGGAAGTACTTAAAGGAATTGCAAGTAACTAGAAAGGGAAATTTTAATGAGAAATAACCAGGGTATGATATTACTTGAATATCATTTGAATAGCAGTAGTTGTTTTATAGATGTATACATGCTAAATGTAAAATACATACACAGCATATTTCAGTAGACATTTCTAAGGAATGGAACAAAATCAGCACCTTAAATTCCTCAATTATGATACTGTCAAATATATTGTTTCATTTTATTTTTCGACATTAGTATACAAATTTTTTTTAAGTTGCAGTTTGTAACTTTCTCTTCTGTTATTATATGGTTTCATTAATTTTGTATAATATTTTGAAAACAAATGCTCAGGATCAAATGGGAAATTTTTCTATTTATTTTATATACTTGAAAAATGAAAGTATTTTCATCTCATATGTGTATGAGAGTGGTGTCTATATATTCATGTTCTGATTTTTTGAAACATTTCGTAGCTTTACAACTTCACATCTTAGACATCATTGTGAGTTACACGATTACATTAGCATTCAGCACACTGCACAGCCATATATCATTGTGTGTAATGATCTTATGGGTCCCAGTGGTAACTGTCCAGTAGCGTCTCAAAGCGACTGAGTTCCAGAATAAGCCTGAGAAGTCAGGGTTCATAGCACAGCCTTCCGGTCTCTACATGCTTGGCATCCTGTTTCTTATTTTATTTTGTTAAAGCAGTATGTTCTGCAGGGAGTATTGCAGAGCCTTGCTTAATGACACCTTGCAAACACCCATGAAGCCTTAGTAGGCACAACTGGCCAACAAACACGTGGAAGGGTTGCTCCAAAACATTTGCCACTGAAGAAAAACAGTGAACTGGCACTGCATGGTCACCTGGATACTTAGACATAGGAAAGTGGGAAATGAATGTTGACAAGGATATAGAGAAATGGGCACCCTTGCATTTTGTCGATGGGATTATAAAATAGAGCAGTCAGTGGGGAAAATTGTTTTTCAAAGACTAATGTTAGAATTAAGATATGGCCCAGAAATCCCACTGGCTTATGTCTTCAATGGACCCAATAGAACTAACGTTGGTACTTTAAGTCCATGTATGTGTATGCTCATAGTGAAAGTCTTCCATTTGTGTATGCTCATAGCAAAACTCTTCATAAGTGTCAGTAATCCGGGTAGGGAGGGTCCATGCAGTGGAGGACTTACGCTATACAAAGAATGAAACACGGATTATGCTACGATGTGGACGAATCTTGAATACAATATACCAACTAAAAAGAAGCCAGACAGAAAGGTCCTGTTGCCTTGGATCCATTTACATGAGATGCCAACACAGCTGAGTCCGTAGAAAATAGGGAAGTGGCAGGATCTTTGCGAGCATCGGATGAAGAACAACTAGAGTAAGCAGAGCTCACTTGAGGTGATGACAGCATTTTTACAGCCAGATAGGGTGGTGGTCACACAGTGCTGTGACTGTGCCAGCTGCTGCTCAGTGTTTCCTTTGAAAACGATTAATGTTGTATGCATTTCACCTCACTTAAACCAGAATAGATTAACTATGTTATCCCATGTCCGGTAGCTAGCTTATCAGTACCAGCTCTTTAGAGTATTTACCCTTTCACATGTTCTATGGGACAAATAGCCAAGTTACACAGATATAACCATTAGCCAGTTATTTAGAGTGTTTAACATGATCAGGGATCCATGATTGACAGTGTCTCCAGACTCTGGAACAGCATCTTGGAGGGATATCTTCCTCCAAGAATGTACAAAGTACAGACAGAATATGGAGGCTGTATGGATTGAAGAGACGCTCAGTAAATAGAAGGCTTATGTTTGGGCAAGCCCAGGGATTAACTGCCTTTTCACACAGTAAGTAGTTCGGAGGGAGTTACCAGACTTACATGCATGTTCAGGCAACATGACATCGCCCTTCTGCCAGTTTGGGGGACATTTCCGTCACGCATACTGACATAAATAGTTCGGGTGAGAACATGCTCCTAAGAGCTGTCTCTGCAAATATGTACCTTTCTTCTTCAGGGATGTGCAATGAAACACAGAAGCCCATGGCCTGTGTCACCCTCGGCAGACGAGTCCCGCCGCTCAGAACAAACCTTCGATGGTCTCAGTTGCTTGTGCAAGTTCCCCCAAGAAGAACCCTTTAGATGCCCACGACCCGCATCCCCACCGCATCCGCAAAGGGGCAGCAAGAACACAGTCTTTTCTTTCAAACGGGAAAACTAGGGACACAGAGAAGTGGAGCAGTTTACCTGGGGCTTGTGTCACAGAGAAGCTATGACTGCCCGACATTCCTTACTTCAGCTGTGTACACGTGTAGCTAATGTTTATGCACAGAGCCTCCCAGGTCAGCGAAGTCTGTGGAGTCAGCAGTGTCTATATTTCTGGCTTTTCCTTCCCAGTCTTGGAGTGAAAAATAGAAGGATAAGCCTAACAATATGTGAATCATTGTATTGCCAAGGGTTTTTTTTTTTTTTTTCTTTCTTGTTTGGAGGAGAGTCTGTGCTGAGGATTGAACTTAGGACCCTGCACATTCTAGGTACATACTCTACTATGGAGCTATACCCCCATCCCCCCAACTGTGACTTTACCATTCAGTCGTACAAACTCTGTTATTTCGTAAGTAAACTTAACAGTCAAACGTGCACCTTCTCTCCTTTCTGACACTTGTCCAGGTTGCCAGTGCCAGCTCACCTTAACCAACCATCCTTGAGGAGCTTGTGATCAATCATGTCGAGGCCCGCCATTTGCACTGCATCTTGCCTGAGACTATTTTTTCTGAAAGGATTTATTTATTTTTATTTTACGTGCATTGAATTTTTGTCTTCATGTATGTTTGTGTGAGGGTGTGTGATTCTCCTGGAGCTAGAGTTACAGATGAGTGCTGGGAATTGAACCTGGGTCCTCGAGAAGAGTAGCCAGTGCTTTTAACTGCTGAGCCACCTCTCCAGGGAACATTCTTGGCTTGAGGGATGTGGGGTAAGTTCTTTTCATTCCTAATCCATAGCCCTTACCTTCTTTTTGTCCCACAGTCCCCAGACAAAGTGACATGCTCTGGCTTCCTTTCCTGTCCTTCCCTTCCCTTCCCTTCCCTTCCCTTTCCTTTCCTTTCCTTTCCTTTCTCCTTTCCTTCCCCCATCCCCCTCCTCTGCTCTCTCTAAGACCCTGTCCAGCTTCAGCTTACCTGAGATCCCCTGAGTGAATCACATGGAGCCTGATTGATGCAAAGAGCATGAGGATTATTAATGTTCCAATGCACTGGGGCCATCCCAGACCCTAAGGAGAGGTGTCGACGACCACCACACAGCTTGTTCAGTGAGCTTTTATACAATTTTCAGGGCAGGAGCCATTAGACACAATGTAATTGGCCAAACAGTGTGACTTTTTAAACTGATTGGTCTTCAGGGAATGAAGTGGCAAGGATTTCCCTTGTCAAGGACCTGCAGGTTGGTTCTCACCCTGTGATCTGAGGAATGTTAATTAGCCATTCCCTTCTGGAGAGTTCCACCACCTTCCCTAAATTCCTGAGCTTATCTTATTAAGGAAATTCCTGGCCTCTGGGTGTTTTTCTGAGATGTCCTTGTTTACTCAGTTCTTATATTCTCTCTCTCTCTCTCTCTCTCTCTCTCTCTCTCTCTCTCTCTCTCTCTCTCTTGTCTTAGTCAGGGTTTCTATTCCTGCACAAACATCATGACCAAGAAGCAAGTTGGGGAGGAAAGGGTTTATTCAGCTTACACTTCCACATTGCTGTTGATCACAGAGGAAGTCAGAACTGGAACTCAAGCAGGTCAGGAAGCAGGAGCTGATGCAGAGGCCATGGAGGGATGTTCCTTCCTGGCTTGCTTCCCCTGGCTTGTTCAGCTTGCTCTCTTATAGAACCCAAGACTACCAGCCCACACATGGTACCACCCACAAGGGGTCCTCCCCACTTGATCACTACTTGAGAAAATGCCCCACAACTGGATCTCATGGAGGCATTTCCTCAACTGAAGCTCCCTTCTCTGTGTTAAGTATAGCTAGTGTCAAGTTGACACACAAATCGAGCCAGTACATTTCTCCTCCTTTCCCTCCTCCTCGTTAATGTCGTGGACTGCATACTACCAGTTACATGCTCTCTTTTCTATTCTATTTTGTTTCTCTTTGCTTTGGCAAAATACCCAACACAAGGAAGGTAGGAAGGGAGGGTTTATTTTGGCATACAGTATGAGTAAGGGTACAGTCCATCATGACAGGGCATGGCAGCAGGGCATGAAGTAGCTTGTCACAGTACATCTGCATCCAGGAAGTGGGGTAGGTGATGCAACTTGGCGGGCACATCTCTTACCTTCTGCTGTTTGAGTTAGTCTGGATCCCTAGACCATGGAAAGATGATCTCTATATTTAGGGCCGTTCTTCCCACATCACTGAAGCGTGCTAGAAACCTCCTCACAGACACGCCTAGTGGTTTGTCTCCTAGGCAACTCTAGGTCCTGTCAAGTGGACAATTAATATTAACTCCCACACTGCTTTTAAAATCTCTTCTATCTTTCGAAAGTAGAAAGGGAGGGGCCAGGAGCTGTGCCTTCTCTACCTCTCCTTCCCTGCCTTGGACTCCCAGTCACAGTCTGGATTGCCTCCACTGTTCTTGTGTCCTTTCTGTGGCTGTGATAACACTTGGACCAAGAGCAGCTTAGAGGGGAAAGCCTTTATTTGGCTTGTACTTCCAGGTCATAGCCCATCATTTAGAAAAGTTAGACCAGGAACTCAAGCAGGAACTTGATGCAGAAATATTGAGGGACACCGCTTGCTGCTCGCTCACAGATTCATCCTTAGCTGGTCTTCCATAGCCCAGGATCATCTTCCCAGGCAGTGGTGCTGCCCACGGTGGGCTGGGCCCTCCCCTATCAATTGATAATTGAGCCAGTCTGATCTGGACAATTCTCCAAACGAGAGACTCCTTTCTCTGGTGACTCTAGGCAAGCTGACCTCTTTTAGCTCTTCTGTCTTTATCTCTTACCACCTGTCCCTAGCCGTGTGGTCTTCAGATACATCCCTCACATCACTGAAGTGACTAGCAGTCTCCATGTGGCTGGACAGAGGATGGACTCAGCTCTCGGGCTGTTTTAGATTTAGTGAGATAAGTCAACTCTGCTTAAGGTGAGGGTACCTAGAAGAAAACGTCAATCACAATTGCTGTCTCACCTCCAATACACAGCCACGATAGCTACGGTATTCCTTTTGATAGGAAGTTCCTTCCTTCCCAGCGCTGACTATCTGGACCCCTTCTTTCGAGGTTCTGCTTTTCCCAGACCCTCTACCAGCATCCTCTGCCCTAAGGCTCCAGGGCTGGCTGTTAGAGCTATCCCAAGCGCTTGCTGCTTTGCTGGAGTCTGTGTCCCGGGACCTGACAACACCCAGAGTGGGTACAGAAACCTGACCGCACCCATGACTGGTACAGGGACCTGGCAGCACCCACGGCGCTATTCCTTCTGTCTTATCATCTGCCACCCCGCTTCTCATTTCATTGCACTTGTTCTTCTTAGGGAGTGACAGCAGCTTCATTTATTTATCAAGTTGCTTACATGCTCCCTCTTAAAGATCATCTAGATTAATAAACACCAAGCACAGAACCCCCAACCTAAATTTATGTTTTTATTGAGAGCACTCTAATTAAACACAACCTTTTTTTTTAAAAAAAAAAAAATTATCCAGCAGAGCCTAATTGTCTCTGAACATCCAATCTGTTTTCCATCCCAGAGAGCCAGGCCGGCACAGCCTTCAATTCCAAGTTCAGGGGCATCTAGGTAGAAGGAGATTAAAAAGGCCTGGTTGTGAATATGCATAAGTCTACAAGATACATATACAAGTTGATTAAAGAGCAATAAAATTTCATTCTGCTTCCGGAATGCTTAGCCGGGCTATTAAGATGTGACCATGCTGTCATCGGCGGGATCTGTGGCTCAGCTGCTTGCTATGCTTAATTGTTTTCAAGGTCATTCCCTTTTACCAAAACCAAGGCCAGCTGGAAAATGTCAAGTAGCCTAGACTTGTGGGATGATGCCCCATTGTCATTGTCCACTCCTAGTCATGCAGAGTTGTGATTTTGGGTCTCTTAGTTCCAGCCGGTCACTGGACACAAAAGTCACAATGATTTACAGTGTTAGGAACCCGACTTCATTATCTTTCCAACCATTACATATTCCGAGGACATTTTTCAAGAGAAATAATTGCCAAGAACAGTTGATGTATTCTAGGAGGATGACTATTTACGACTTCATAGAACACTACTGATGAAAGTGATTAACTGTGCGGTAGGTAGCTCCCGTAGATGAATATAATTGAGACATACAGCTGAAGAGGGGCCGTGCTTAGCCCCTGGGCCACTTCGGATATGTGTTAAACAACCTGGCAGTACAGCACTAACCTTCGGCTGAGAACAGTTTTCTGTGCACAGAGCAAATCTCTGGAAAAGCGACACGTTCTCAGCTGCTTACCAGGCAGGGATGTGGTGCAGCTCACACCTCCCTGTGGGAGCTCTGGCATAGGAGTTAGACATGCGCCTTAGACATCGGCGCGTGAAGCTTTGAGATGATTCTTAGCTAGAGATCTGGTCTATACTACCGTCTCACTTCTGTAACCTCAGTACTTAGGAGGCTGAGGCAGGAGGATTGTTGCAAGTTCAGGTTAACCCCAAGGCTGTATAGTGAGTTCTATAGATCGAAACCCTGTCTCAAATATACACAGACCATCACCACGAACAACAAATTCCCCAAGAACAGACCTCAGGTTTCAGAATTTTGCATTTACCTGCTATTAGGAAATTATTCTGTATACTTCCCCAGATCCATGAAGTTCCTTCAATTTGGATTCAGATTAAGACAAACAAAATCTTTAGATGCTTTTAATAGTAGATGAAAAATGGCACTATAATATATAGACCCATTCTGTTAGTTTTTTTAAAGATTTATTTATTTATTATATATAAGTACACTGTAGCTGTCTTCAGACACCCCAGAAGAAGGCATCAGATCTCATTACAGATAGTTTTGAGCCACTATGTGGTAGCTTGGATTTGAACTCAGGACCTTCGGAAGAGCAGTCGGTGCTCTTAACCGCTGAGCCATCTCTCCAGCCCCCATTCTGTTAGTTTTATTAGAATTGCTTTGGGTGGCTTCCTAGAGTTCTGATCAGTCTGTTATCTGTAGCCCTCTGATATCCTCATCAGTATGGATCCAGCCTAGCTGTCCCCAGGCAGATTTCCTCTGTCACTGTTGGACAGATCTGCACTGCTCTCGTGTGCGCATCCTTGTTAGTGTGACCTGGCTCTGAACACTCTTCAGCTTGGGGGAAGATAAGGCCTGTGCTGAGTCAGTGTGGCGACAGATGCTGAGTCAGTGTGGCTACAGATGCTGAGTCAGTGTGGCGGCAGATGCTGAGTCAGTGTGGCTACAGATGCTGAGTCAGTGTGGCTGCAGATGCTGAGTCAGTGTGGCTGCAGATGCTGAGTCAGTGTGGTTGCAGATGCTGAGTCAGTGTGGAGGTAGATGCTGAGTCAGTGTGGCGACAGGTGCTGGCTCTTTCACAGGTGATAGTTTCTTTGGACTGGCCCTCACCTCTTTGGAATGCCTTGTTCTCATAGCCTTACCTTCTCTGGTGATCCCCTGACAAACTTAACAGGGAACAAATTCAACCTAACCAACTGGCTTGTGCTGGCTGCGATCTGAGAACATTTCCCTCTACTCCTGCCCAAGAGTCAACTACAGTCTGCTGGCTCTCCCTCCGGTCTGAACGCTCATGACACGTTCCGAGTCAGGGATCCAGTGACAGTGCTGGGGATAATACAGCAACGGAGGGATGTCCCGTGAGGTTCTGAGCTGCTGTCCTCATAGCTCTCCACCTTTACCCATCTTCACAGAGCTCTTTATCCTGGGAAACCCTGCCATCTTCCTTCATTAATTTAGCTCTCAAACATCCCTAGGCTGTGTGCCCACCTTTGCGGATTCCATAGCTTGTTAATGCTCTCGTGCTGGGGAGCTGGGGAGAGCTTTGCGATCATAGCCTTCTTTTCTCTTTCCCTCTGAATCTGAGCGAGCCACGCTACGGAGATATTTTTTTTCCAACCGACACACGTTTTCACATCTCTAGCCTTGAGCCACAGGAAAAGGTCTGTTCGTTTTCCGTTTTACACTCTTCTTACACTGTCAGGTGGGTAAAGAGACACGTGGAAGTCTCTTGGTCAGAATTTCACTGCTTCACTATGAAGTGGGCTGTAAGGCAGTAGTAGCCAGCACCGAAAGGAGGCGGGCAGATGTATCCAGCTGGCGGGTTCCCGGATGTATCTGGAAGCAGATGTGTGATTAGGAGAGGGGACAGAAGCTACAAGTGTTGTAGAAGAAACTTCA
Source organism: Mastomys coucha (assembly GCF_008632895.1). Taxonomy (NCBI): domain Eukaryota; kingdom Metazoa; phylum Chordata; class Mammalia; order Rodentia; family Muridae; genus Mastomys; species Mastomys coucha. The sequence continues at coordinate 76,150,695 of NW_022196891.1, read as the reverse complement.
TCTCAACTGGGGTTTCTACCCCGCCTTTGATCACTCAGTTCTCCGATAAAAGACACACCACCTTTAAATATATAATAAGCCATAATCAGCGCTAGAGCTGGACCGATGTCTACCTTCTATGCTGTTGTGTCTACTTCCCTGCCTGTAACCCTGCAGTATAACTTGCTTTTTTCCCTCTGGGCAGCTCTTAACTCCAAAAGGACAGCAGCCCTCACGGGCATATTTTTTAAGGTTCTTACCTCCTAGTCTAGGATAGCTTTTTGTTTGTTTGTTTTAAACAGACCGCGGACGGTTCAAATCTGAAAACTTTCTAACTTCTCAATAGGCCCACAGCTGAAAGTCTTGGTTCTCACAGCCTGTGGCACTGCTGGGAGGCGGTGGGTCCTAGCAGATGTCTTTGGGTGACTCGTGGGGTGTGTCCTCCCGTGACGCCTCGGTGACGCCCGGTGACGCCCAGTGACGCCGGTGCCCAGGCTCTGTGTGGTGGTGCTTCACCCCAGCCCCAGGGCGATAAGACCAATCGATTAGGAATCTAAACTTCAAACTTTTCATCTTAGAGTTGACCGTTTCAGATATTGTGTTACAGACTTCGCTGTGGCTGGGAACAGTTTTCAAACCCCTTGTCAGTGAAAACCTATGGGCCTGGCTTCTGAGACAGCCGTTCTTTCCTGGTAGGAAGAACTCCCAGGGCTGCTTGATCCTCTTCTCTTCCGTCTGGCTCTCTGAATGCACACTGGGGAAGGTGAAGGATGGCAACCACACCCCTGGTGGCAGGGAGCAAAAAGGAAATAAGGATGTCTTTGGATCCCTGCTGATGTTGCAGAAGCCCTGGGCCATAAAGATCCTTCTCTTTTGGTGAAGCGTCTCTTCCGTTGTGAGCGGTAGAATTTAATTGTTTACCTAACGTGTCTTTCCAAAATTTCCTTAGCTTTTTTTTTTTTTTTAAATTAATTGTTGCTGGAGAGATGGCTCAGCGGTTAAGAGCACCAACTGCTCTTCCAGAGGTCCTGAGTTCAAATCCCAGCAACCACAGGATGGCTCATAACCATCTGTAATGGGATCTGATGCCTTCTTCTGGTGTGTCTGAAGACACCTACAATGTACTTATGTAAAATAAATAAATAAATCTTTTAAAAATGTAATTGTTAATGATTAGCTTCTTCTCATCAATTACGTAAACACCCTTCTCAGGAAGGGCTGCTGTGGCTGCCCCGTCATAGGTAGCCCGGTAACCCTGTCTTCTATACCATGCCGTCCTTAGCATGCTTGAAATGATCTTGTTTCATTTACTGGGCGTCTTGCTCACCATCCTGGATGGTGAACCATAGCAGATCCTAAAGTAGGTGCTCCATAAGTATTTTTTAATGCAGCAAAAACCAGTCATATAGATTGAAGGTAAAGTTTTACAAATTACGGTTTTACTAGAGTGAGAAAACCGTGGAATTCATGGTGCTGGGCTAAGGCAGCGATGTGTATTCTGTGCGTGTGTGTTTTTATATGTGTAAGTTCAATGTGCCAAGTATTGTATATACCTCCATTTTCTTATTTTTCAGTAAATAGTTCAGTTAGGAAAAACAAACATAAGGGCTGGCATAGAGTTCTGTGGTGGGCTATATCCAAGACCATAAATTCAGTCCCCACCAGTACAAAAACAAAACACGAAATCCTGTACCGTCTATCTGCTTTGCTGGTTTGTTCTAAGACAAACCCAACTTCCTTCGTTAACCAGCATATATTTATTTCTTTTCTCTGTGTAGCCAACGACGATCTTGGCTCATGTGCTTCCACCTTGTACGTACCACCATTACAGGCACTAGGAATAACCCCTGGTTCCTAGGAATCACCCCTGGTTCCACCTTGTTTTAAGGTGCTTGTAAGTGAAACTTTAAATGCATGGTACATTTTCATATGCAACTATATCTTGTCCGGCTAGAAATGCCCTGTCTCACGTCTCCATGGTATCTCATGTCTCTGTGGCTCTCTGTCAAAATGTGTAATTTTACATGTCAAGATGGTTTTCTTCCTGGCCATTTCAGAGGATGGCATTTCCTAGATGAAATTTCGGCATCCGCTGCATCTGTCACAAGCCAATGGGGCTGTTTCATTTTCACCAAGGATGGAGAAAGAGTCGAGAGAATAACAAGTCGATTTTTACCTTACAGAAGTGGCATATGGGAAAAGAACCTTCATTTAGAAGTCAGCCATTCCTCTCACAGCAGACCACCGCCGGCTTTAATAATTCATTCTGAAACCTGGGCTTTTGTGGCCCATGCTTCTAGCTCTTTACTTATTTAGAGGCCCCTGTCCCCCTTGGTTTGCACCTGCAGCTGCCCCTTCTGTGCGCTGTGCACAGCCAGCAGAAAGTAACACATTCCCTGGAATCGTGGAAGCCCCACAGTTCTCAGAAATCCTCAATCCGTTGGGAATTTGCTCGAGAGATATTTCCTTAGAAAGCTCATCTTTCATTTGAATCACGGGTCTGTGAACTCAGGAATCAGATGCTTGTGGTGCTGTGGTTCTTGAGAAATTCAAAGCCTCACAAGATAATATACCCGGCTTGAAGATTTTCAACTCCACTAGGGATCGATGGAATTACGCTAGCCTCTGGTGTGTCTAACCAGAACAGCAGAATACCGAAAACAGAACAAGGATTCCCGAAGCAAAGACAACCCAAGAGGGCCAGTGAGAGGACAACAAAGATGCTGTTGTGGCAGGGGAGAGGAGGGATGTCTTTTCTTTAGTGCTACCGGTGACCCTGTCGTGGATATAGAGGATTCCTAGTAGTGAAAGTAGGAGAGAGAGAGACAGAGAGAGAGAGAGAGAGAGAGGGAGAGAGAGAGAGAGAGACAGAGACAGAGACACAGAGACACAGAGAGACAGAGAGAAGAAAACAATAAAAAACAAAAACATCCTTTGCATCTGAGAGCAAACATAAGAAAGCAACTTGAGAAGAGATCTACATTAGCATGTTTCCTGGATCTACACACAATGTCTGACAGAATGGCAGCCTGGCTTTGAAAGCCTGATTTCATGAGAAAACATAATTGTTGTAGTCTCTCTCTCTCTCTCTCTCTCTCTCTCCCCCCACCCTACCCCCAGAGCACACGTGCACGCATACACACACACACACACACATATACACACACACACACAGACACACACACACACACACATGTTTGTGTAGCCATTTTTCCTTGGCATAAGCACCAGTGGACAAGCGTGCCTGACTCTGGAGGCCACACCTTGATGTCAGGTGTCTTCCTCACTCGATCCTCACCTTAGTTTTTGAGAGAGTTTCTCACCGAACCTGGAGCTCATCCATTTGGCTAGCCAACTGGCCAGTGAAGTACAGGGATCTGGTCACCTCTGTCCTCTGTCCCCATTCTGGGGTTATAGAAACACTGCTGCACCCAGCTTTTTATGTGTATGCTAGGGGTCCAGACAGGCATGCTCCTTCTTGATGTGGGTGCTTCACTGATGCGCTATATCTCCTAGGGCCTTGCTGTAGCTTCCTAAACCAGGCTGAAGAATGCTATGATGAAGAACACGGGCTCTGGGACAAGGCGGTAGTCTGTCCCTTGTCTGCCCTTGGATGAGTTACTTACCTCTGCACCCTGACTATCTTGTCTGTAAACTGTGTACTCATCAAGCTACATCAAGGAACCTTGTAGGCAAGGCTACAGCATAAGCTGGAGACAGGCAAAAAAAATGCAACCAGAGGACATAAATAGGAATCGGGGAGGACACTGTAGGGAGGACAGACGATCAGCATTGGGGTCAAGGCAGCTCTTTTCTTTTATCTAGGTCTGGTTTATTGTTATAAGCCGTGAATGGGAAGCATCTGTTATTCTGAACAGGTGTAAGGCTAAGAGGTGTGCTTGTGCATTGTTGTTGCTGCTGCTGTTGTTGTATTGGGACAAGGCTTTACTCTGTAGCTCAGGCTGGCCCTAAACTCACAAACATTCCAGTGTACCAGCCTCCCAAATGCTGGGACCACAGCTGTGAGCTACTACATACAGCAGAAGGTTTAAGTATTGCAGTTTGCTTTTATATCTCTTAGGAAACCACACCCTTGGCCCCCTGTATCCACACGCACCGTGGTTGACTGTGGCTCACATGGCCTTCGTGACTCAGCTACCTACCTAATGACTCCCTCAGTCGTTCCTTTGTCTTGTCTTCTCCATCATCTAGTCAGACAGTAAGTACGGTTTGGTCCTCACCTTTTTCCTGTTATGGCATTGGGTTTCCTTTATCTCATCGACTCGGAGCCCGAGATACTTCTGGGTTTGGAAGTTGTACGTAGGTTTGAACTATTAAGTATCTTTAATCTTCAAACGACAAGACCCAGGAGCAGGGCCTGCCTCTGGACTCAGTAGATCGAGTGCTCACCTAGAATGCACAGAATTCGGGGTTCCATCGCCGACAGTGCAGAAACCAGGTTGCTGGCCAACAGCTGTAATGCCAGCACTTGGGAGGTAGAGGTCAGAGGATCAGAAGTTCAAGGTCATCTTCAGCAATATAATAAGTTTACAGCCAGTGGAGGATATATGAGACCCACTCTCAAAAACAAAACAAAACAAAACAAAAACCAAACACTGCAATGGTCTAGGGACATTTTGGAGTTTGGTTTGGGGTTAGGGATGTACGACCTGTACCATCTTCTTGGTGAAGCAAATTCTCACTTGGTCTTTAAATTTAGAGGAACTTTAATTCGCCGGGCTACACACTTTGTAACTTACTTCTTCAGTCTGATTTGAATCCCCTTCCTCTGATCTCCAAATCAGTGCTGTGTGATGTAGAGCGCCCTCTGTCCTGGAGATAGTATCTCTTCTACCAGACCTTCAGTCTTCATGCTTCCTTTAGCCATTTGTATCCCTACCACTCGGCACACACTTCACAAAGAAAAGAAACTCAATGACGTTTACAAAGGAGTTGTGCATTTATTTATTTATTTATTTATTTATATCTTGAAAAGATTTACTTGTTTTCATGTGCATTGATGTTCTGCCTGCGTGTCTGTGGGAGGGTGCCAGCTCATCTGGGAACTGGGGTTACAGACAGTCGTGAGCTGCCATGTTGGTGCTGGGAATTGAACTTGGTTCCTCTGGAAGAGCAGCCAGTGCTATTAACAGCAAAGCCATCTCCAGGTCGTATGCATTTGTTATATGTATGGGTGTTTTTCCTGTACGTGTGTCTTAGTACCATGTGTTTACAATGCCCTCAGAGGCTGGAAGAGGGCGTTGGATCCCTTGTATCTGGAGTTATAGACAGTTGTTAGTCCTTGTGTGGGTGCTGGAAATGGAATCCAGATCCTCTGGGAAAAGCATTCAGTGCACTTAACCACAGAGCTACCTCTAGCCTTCAATCTCAGTGGTCTTTTTAATTACAAAAGATAGCATTCTAAAACTTTCCTTAGAGTCCAAACTGTTAGAGCATCCACGTGGTGGTAAAATTTCTTTTCTCTGCTCTCATCAGCAACATAAAACATCTTCATCATGCTGTTTTATTCTCTTTTTCTCCTTTGTTTTCTATTTCTGAGCCTTCTTGGACTTGGAGCATTTGGCCGCCAGGACATTTCCTTCTGCTGGGGAGTGAGCTATACACAGTAGCCATGCTAGTTCCTGGGTGTTGAAACCAATGATCTGATTTTTACCATTAGGTTTAAAATTTCTGGACTGAGAAGACCTCTACCTAGTGCAAGGTAAACGTGATTTCTGTTGTAGTTGGAGCTCTTGAATCAGTGCTTGGGCCCTAAGGCCAATTCAACATACCAGTCCTAGTGAAAAATAGAGAAAAGAGATTTGTTCAGTGTGGCCACACTGGGAAGAAGAACAAATAAGAAGATGTAGTGAACTCTGCAATCCATTTCTGAGGTTCTGATGGTGAGATTTGGATAGAGAATAAGAACTCTGTATTGCTGTATAGACCCTGACAGGTGTGGTCTGACCTGCCACTGATCCCTCATTATCATGACTCTGGCCTATCTTTCAGTGTGGTCTGATAAACTGTTAGAACTGTTTGAAATGTCTTCTCTGGTGATAAATCCTCCTCTGGCAGGCGCCGAGCTCCTACATTCTCTTTCTCCTAGCATTAGTTTCCCAGGGAATAACAGTATCTTGGGTACCATTGTTTCAGTGGGCTGAGAGCCACAAGGAGGCTAGATGTCTCCTAAGAGCATCTTCCATCCAGCCAGGAAAGCTACAGGGGATGCTAGCATTTAGACAGTAGGTTGTTAGCATTTAACACCATAGGTTGCTAGCATTTAGCGTTGTTAGTGGTGAAAAATCACATCATCAAAAGCGTGATGGTTATTCTCAGCTGGACTCTATAGCCAAGCTCCCTGGTTTGGTTGAGTTCTTACCATGAAGGTCATGCTTTCTTTTTTTTTGTGGAGCAGAATTGCTTAATCGGTTTGGGATTATGCCTTTTTCTTTAACCAAAAACCACATAGGAGCAGTTAGAGGACTGGCTTGATATGTTGAATCAAAAGTATGAAATTACAGGAGATGAAAGTTGTCTGTTTCATATTGGTCTTGTCATGAGAGGGTTGGAATTTGTTATGGGGCTAACACCAAACACCAAGGAACAGTACCCATGTAATTGTGGCCGAGCGTCACCAGCCTTGTAATTACCACTCAGCCCCTTCTCGGGGAGGTGAGCCCCAGATGTGCCTTATTTTGAGGGGGTAAAGGAAGAAGAGCAATGTGTTTACTCTTCCTGGGGGCTTAGTATAATTTGTGTTTTGGCAATTTTGTTTGTTAAGTTGTCATCGTACCAAGTTAAGTGTAGGATCACAACTAAGAAGGCTTTTTTTTTTTTTTTTTTTTTTTTTTTTTTTTTTTTTTTTTTTTTTTTGTCCTGGGCCTTGTTGCTGCTTTTTGTAGAGTGAGAAGTCTTCCTGTATGATTGTTTTGAAACCTATGAAGTATTACTTTCCTGCTGGTCTCAAAGGAAAGGGGAAAAAGAAAAGAGATCCATCGACTCTTGGGCACAAGAGTCTACCATCATCGTAGAAGCAGCAGAAAGGCCCATGGTGGCCAATCTGTGCGACCTTGCCATCTCCCTGTGCTGTGAGCAGAGGTAAAACTTAGAAGGCTTAAGCCCTAATTACTACACAAGCGAGCCAGTTGCTTCCTGGAGACTCAGGGAGTCCTCCCTATTACAAGTTTGGTCCTTTTGTAATGCACTTGCCAAAGATGCGGGTTCCTTATTAAGAGGGATCAGAGAGTGGTTAATGCCAGCAGAGACAGCATCAGTGTGCGGTATAGTGAAGAAGGCCCTCGGGCCACCATGGCTCACCTTACTTCTCTTGGTCCATTTGTGAGCACATGCCGGAGACCTTGTCCTGCTTGGCCTTGAAGGTGTAGAGCCAGGCCTACATATTTTACTTTGTCCTTTTGTGAACTTGAAGAGTGGCACAGTCTTAGGAGTATAGAAGAGAAAGTGATTTCCGAATGAGCCCACAAGCAAAACGGGCTGGAGCTTCACATGTGCCTGTGGTCTTTCAAAATCAGTGGCATGGATTACTTCTCAGTAGTGCCACAGTATGTGCTACACATAGTGGGAGATTTGGGAAATAGAGACGTTAGCCAGCGTATACTTCATGTGGCCTGGTGCAGTATAGATTGTGAAGAACTTATTAAAACAATTGACCTTTGGTGTCCCCAGTGACACCCGCTGGCTGGCTGGCTGACTTCCTCAGGCAGCAGCTATGCATGTGGAAGACCCAGCTGGGACAACTGAACAGCAACGTAAGTGACTTGTGATAGGTGAGCAATATTGGACGGTACCAGCCAAAGTTTGAAACATCACTTCAGCTCTGAAAGGACTTGGCAGCCATCACAAGAATGAAGAAACCTTAAACTTGGTTCTTTTAGTGATCTAACACCACATCATTAGATGGGATAGGACAGCCATGGACAGAGCACAGTTAGGAGTTTGTGTCTTCCTTGGTAAAAATGTCATGAAACTCTCTCGCAAGAATTAATTATTCATTAGGGATGATGAAAATCTCAGCAACGGCTTTGCAAACATCCCAGCATTTAGCAGCACAAAAGATACTGACATATTGAGTCAAAAAGTCTTTTCTACAAAATTAAGAACAAAATATAGACCGAGCAGTGGTGGCGCACGCCTTTAATCCCAGCACTTGGGAGGCAGAGGCAGGCGGATTTCTGAGTTTTGAGGCCAGCCTGGTCTACAGAGTGAGTTCAGGACAGCCAGGGCTTCACAGAGAAACCCTGTCTCAAAAAAAAAAAAAACCCAAAAAACCAAAAAACAAACAATATATATGTTGGTTGAGAACAGCAAAGGAAGCAGGAAGGAGGCCTGCCCTTTGACCCCTCTAGAGTACTGGGTTTGGGCGTTTCCAGAGACCATCATCATAGCATCTGGACTGAACTCAGAAGAAGTGAGTTGTGGTGTGCGAATCCTCTGGCATTTGCTCTTAGGAACTTTTATTACTCATTTTACAGGTTTATATCTATTAGTATATTTTTAAGTTTGATTGACATTCACTTGTACATATTTGTGGGTACAGTATGATAATTCAATATATGTAAATGAAATGTGTTACTAGTCAGATCAGCATCATTAGTGTCTTACACCATGACCAAGGCAGCTCTTATACTGAGACAGTTGGGGATGGCTTACAGTATCAGAGGTTCAGTCCATTATCATCACAGCAGCGTCCAGGCAGACTCGGTGATGAAGGAGCTGAGAGAGATCCAGCTGCAGCCTGGAGAGAACTGGCATCCTCAGGCAGCTAGGAGGAAACTCAAAGCTCACAGTCACAGTCACACACTGCCTCCAACAAGGCCACACCTGCTAATGGACCCACTCTCCTGGGCCCATTCAAACCACCACAGGGCAGCATTTCCACCTCCGCAGAACTATGCCCTGGAAACCTCTGGACCCTCCTAATTGTTTTTGCAGAATTTAGTAAGTTGTTGTAGACTCTAGCGTCAGTTCCTTGCTAGGACTGATTCTCCCATCTAACTGCAGTGTGCCTTACTGGGGCCTGGTGTGGAGTTCTTCCCCATGCCTTCTCGTTGCTTCCCAGCCTCTGCAGAGTCCTATTCTCTTCCCTATACTGTACACTGTGTGAAGTTTATCCTTGGGCTATTCAAATGCTGATTTCTCTGCCCTCATATCTTGTTTCAATGAGGAACTACATTTTAATGCTTGTACCAAGAATCTCCTTATCATTAATTCTCTGCCCTGTCCACAAATGCTGATCACTCAAATGGATTGGCAGGGAAGAGAATAGAGTGGGATGTCCGCTAACCAAGAGAAGGACAGAGGGGAGAGAGTGAGATTCAAATGAGCAAGGAGGCTGGAGGATTTGGAGCCATGAGGAAGGGATATGGAGAGAGATCACAGAAGCACACCGGAAGCCCAAAGAGCCAGATCAATAATAATATGCAAGTATCATGGGATGAGGCTGGGAGATAGCTAGATTAGCATAGAAAGTAAACATAGATCATTTAACTGCTCAGCTATTGAGGTGTAGCTTTAAATAAACCTTGGCTTATCTGTGTGATTATTGGGGAATAATATAAAATGAAGAAATACAGCTGCCAGATTAATTCACTGTTTACATTTATATTAAAAAGCAATTTACAGTATACAACATTACTTCCCCCCCAAAGTGACTCTTTGCTATGTTAGAAATTAAAATAGGAAGTTGAAGTATTTATTAATTCTTTTAAAATAAGTCCATCAAATGTTAATACATAAAATTATTTTATGGATTTGTATGACTTTTCTCAACAAAGAACAAACATATTCAACATCTGGCCCAATAGTTGACCCCTAAGTCCTCAAAGGCCTCCTGGAATGTTCTCTTGTGACACCCAGGTGTCCCCCACCTGGAAAACTGTCTACTCCTGTGGCCGGGGGATGGCACAAACATTGAGTTCTTATGCTAGCACGAGGACCTGAGTTTGGAACCCTAGAACCCACGTGGAGGCTAAGGATGGCAGTGCGTGCCTGTGCTACAGCACTGAGCAGTGGGGGCAGGGAGGTCCTGGGGGTTTCTGCCCAGCCAGTCTGTCAGAAATGGGGAACTCCAGGATCAGTCTCAAAATGTAGGGGGGCTGACAGCTGATGTCACCCTCTCTATACTCACTCACTCGCACATGCATATACAAAAGAACATGGGCACAAGCCAGCACACACACACACACACACACACACACACACACACATTGTTAAAAAAACAGACCTAACTCTCTACTTCGAGGACAAGGAGAATGATAATGGTGAATTTTCTTAGTGTTTGGATGAAGAGTTTTGCATCTGGGGGCAAGTATATAATCTTTTCCCAAAGGAATCTGAAAATTCTTGATGTGAATTTCAGGTAAATTTGTTTCTATGGTGATGAACTTGAGTATAGTCTGATCAGCAAGAGGAAATTTCTTTTCTTTTTTTTTCTTTTTTAAAGATTTTATTTATTTTATGTATGTGGGTACACCATTACTATCCTCAGACACACCAGAAGAGAGCATTGGATCCCATTGCAACATTACAGATGATTGTGAACCACCATGTGGTTGCTGGGAATTGAACTCAGGACCTCTGGAAGAGCAGTCAGTGCTTCTAACTGCTGAGCCATCTCTCCAGCCTGGAAACTTATTTTCATTTCAAAACTTTTACTGAAGTCTGGCAGTGGCGGCACACGCCTTTAATCCCAGCACTCGGGAGGCAGAGGCAGGCGGATTTCTGAGTTTGAGGTCAGCCTAGTCTACAGAGTGAGTTCCAGGACAGCCAGGGATACACAGAGAAACCCTGTCTCAAAAAACCAAAAAACAAAACAAAACAAAACAAAACAACCAAAACTTTTACTGAGAAAACATACCTAGTTAAAATCGATCTCTATTCCCCTCTCCAAACCCCTTCCCCACTCCCCACCCTCCCAGCCCCCCATTAGGCAAGGTAGATGGGCCAGGTCCTTTGCAAGTTTGTTGCATTTTCTTTCTCCTTGGCCTTTGCAGGTAGGTAGCAGATGGGAAAACCGAAGGCAGGAGAAATGAAAGCTCTTGGATTATCACACTAATTAGTAGACCTGGGGCTTTAATACTGCTTGTCTTCTTGGGGTTTCTTTCCTGTTACATCTGAGAAGAGTGAGTTTGCTACAGTCATCCTGCATCTAGAAAGACATCATGACTTGGAAAGGGACAATGTGATGGGGCTGATGCACTCCTACCTTGAAGATCTTTCTTATGAGAAATCATTTCTGTAGCATGTCGTTTGAACCCGGAGCCAAGGATCTACATAATCAACCCTTCTTCTCCCACAGTGAACAAAATGGAGGTAAATGCTGGAAACATTTTTTTTTTTGCCTACAGGGCTCTAGGTGAACTACGGTGGTGGTGGTACAAATGTGGTGCTCTCTACTCTCCCTGTCCAGTCTTTCCCCTTCTTGATATTCATAGTTGGACGGTCCATGCCTTCTGCGGCCATGGAGGAGAAATCCTTGGTTTGAATATCTATTGGTTTGTCTCTATGGGTTATTCTTATGCCTTATCAGACGGCTATGCTAATTGGTCGAGTTAGCAATCTAGTTATGTTGTCTAACTACCAGGTGCAAGTGTACACCATCGTTTCTCTTACTAGGTCTAATTACAAAAAGGAGCGAGCTGTTCTTTTTCCAGTGGTAACTAAGAACAACAGCATCAGGCCACGCTAGGCCATGAGTTGAAGAGGAGATTCAGGGAATCAAAACCTGCCTCCTGGGCTGGAGAGATGGCCCAGTGGTTAAGAGCACTGACTGCTCTTCCAGGGGTCCTGAGTTCAATTCCCAGCAACCATGTGGTGGCTCACAACTCTCTGTAATGGGATCCGATGCCCTCTTCTGGTGTGTCTGAAGACATCTACAGTGTACTCACATACATAAAATAAACAATTAAAAAAAAAAGAAAACCTGCCTCATTGGCCTCTAAGGACAGAAGGCTTGATTGACAGTTCACTTGCTCATGTGATTCTATTCTTTTTGGAATGTATGCTATATTTATTCTGCTACTTGGGTCTAAAATGTTTTGTCAGATTGATGCTCTGTATTTGAGAATGGATTTTTACTGAGGACTTTTTGTGTAGATTGTGGTGTACTGATTTCATAATACCAAGAAGGTTTGAAATGATTCATAGTGAATGGTTTTAATAAACCTGTAAGCAGATGAATTGAACTCCTCTCCCAGGCTTAATTATAACTATTGGGTGTGCTTTTGCCAAATGAAAGCCAAACCCGAGATTGATGACCTCTGGGAGTTTGCTGCTGTTGTTCAGTAATAGGTTGTGAATGAGCCATAGTTAAGAAACAAATAGGGGGCTCAGTGGTTAAGCTCACTGACTGCTCTTCCAGAGGTCCTGAGTTCAGTTCCCAGCATCTACATGGTGGCTCACAACCATCTGTAATGGGATCCGATACCCTCTTCTGATATGTCTGAAGACAACTACAGTGTACTCACATACATAAAGTAAATAAATCTTAAAAAAAGAAAGAAAAAAAAAAAAGGAAGATAGCCTCAGAATGCTATTAACCTAGCTTTGTCAATGCCTCCCTTTTTTGTATTTGTTTTGTTTGTTTGTTTGAGACATGTATATCTCTGTGTAGTCCTGACTGTTCTGGACAAAGTCTAGCTCTATAGATCAGGCTGACCTTTAATCTCACAGGAATTTGCCTACCTCTAATTCCCTAGTCCAGCGATTAAAGGTGTGTGCCACAAGGCCTGGCTGTCAACTTCATTTTTTAAAATCTTGGCTACTTGAGAACTAATCTCAAGCCCAAGTGTGACATGTGGAGGTTGGGGCAGCATGGTTCATGGTCAGGAAGTGTAATGTTTGAGGAAAAGATGGCACACCAGTTGCCTCTTCTGGGTGACGTGAGTTGCCTCATTTTGGGATGTTTAAATGTTCTGGGAAAGAGACATCTGTGCCTTCTCTTGAGATGCAAAGCTTCTAAGCTCAGAAGCAAATGCACATCACTGTGTTCTTCACAGTATCTCAGTGAAATGAGTCACAGATGGGGCTTCCTTATAGCGGCTAATGCAAAACAACAGGTGAAGAGGCTCACTGTATATTAGGAGGAAAGGATGGATTCAGTCTTAGCACGGTCTTAGCATGCTGAGTGAAGGACAGAGCAAGCTTTGGGTGGAATTGTAGGCTGGAGAACTGGCTTAGGGTCTAAAAGAACTTCATGCCATGGATCTTCCCCTTAGAATGTGGATTCTCCTTGGAGGCTCTTAGATTTACAGCTTGTTCAATGCTCTCCACACTCGGCACACTTTGGATTTTTGTCTGATGTAGCAGAAGAAATCCCAAACAGTAATTTCTAAAGTATGATTACATCGGATTAGGACAGTGGGCATATTGCTCATCTTAATAATGCTTCCAGCCTTTGAATTCATTAAAATAATAAGAGATTTTCTTTTTCTGCCTCATTATTTTTGATGTAATTCTCCCATGGAGCAGACTTAATCCCTTTGTTAGTGAAAGTAGTTAACATTTCCCTTCTGAGAGGAAAACAAAAAAAAAATCACTGGAGTGGCTCTTCCTCTTTGAAATGTCTGAAGGAAAACCAAAAAAAAAAAAAAAACCAAAAAAAAATAAAAAACCAACCCAGTATGGGACAAGTGGCGGATGGGGTATAGGCCTAGGTGGCCAGTAGACTCTTGAGTACACCCAGCTCTGGCAAACCTGCGATTTTTTTTCTCTTCTATAGAAAACGCAAGGTTCGATTTTAATCTCTGAGGTTCCTTTTAAGGCTCACTTAAATATTGTTTCATTAAAAAACTGACAGGAAATATTTTTCAAGCCATAGTGTGCTCATCCTACACAGCTCTTCCCAACCTTGCTTCTTTTCCAGGATGACATCTCAAGGTCAGTGTCCAGCCATGCGGGGTTGTGGCCAAACTTTAATCCCAGCAGAGGTAGGCGGATCTCTGTGAGTCCCAGCACAGCCAGGGCTGCACAGTGAGACACTGTCTCCGTGGTGTGTGTGTGTGTGTGTGTGTGTGTGTGTGTGTGTGTGTGTTAGGGGATCAGGAGCAATGTCTCTAGCCCATGTACTGCTATTCCATTTTCTTAACAATTCATCCCTACGCCACTGTTTCTTGTTAGGGTGGCAGCATTGCTAAGCTCATTTTCTTAGTATTGTCTTGGAATTCATCCTTGTTTTCCGACACCACCCTAGGGTCTGGTGGTTCTTTGGTACTGTTCCTGAACACTTTGCATGTCCTGTGCTGTCCTGATGGCATTGTTACACCAGACGAATTTCACCGAACAACAAGTAAAGGGCTCAGCCTGGGAAGTTGCTAGGGGCCATCGCTGTCGCTACAGTGGTAATTGTGTTTTTCATCTTGGAAGTCACTAAATCACAGTTCTCCCGGGAATACCTTGTGTAGCAGATGAAATAGCAGGCCTCTGGGCCTGTAAGGGTTCCTCCATTTTCTTCCTTCCATCCTTCTGTGCTTGGTAATCTTTCTCTGTAAATAGGAGCTTGGAATCATGAGAGCAGAGCACGTCCAGACTCCCGTTGCTTTGCTTTCAGTTTGTAATGAAGGCATATATCCTTTAAGGGGCCTGAGCCCAGCTTCTCTGCTGTCTCTCACTGTAAGTGAGAGCCAGTTCTCCAGGCTCTACCTGGAGCTCATGACAGGAAACCCTCTGAGGCAGGGCCTTTCTCCAGCAAATGAATTACTTACTGCTGCTGCTGCATCTGAGGGCGGGCCTTTCCTCAGCCTGGGAAATGAAGAAAGCAACAACCTGGCCCTTCTTCCCTGGGGGGTTTGCCCAGGCAGAGTTTGTTTACAGTGAGAAACGAGCCGGGCAGCTCCGGCTTCAGGCTGACCTGGGTTCAGGCAGCAGGAAACTGGGACATTGTGAGCACTCTGGGTGTGTGTCTCTGGGTGTGTGTCGGAGGCGGTTAGTAACCACTGAGCAGGCAATCCCCTCTGCCTGGCGCCATCAGGACTAGTGGGGATTAACAGGAAAATAGGCCGCTCCTGTCCTCAAGAGCCACACAGGGCAACTGAGGCACACTGAGCTGCCTCAGTTGGTGTCAGTGATGTCGGACAACACAGTCAGCCTTCAGTGGATGAGGAGCAGCTTGAAGGGGCCTCTCTCTAGTGCTCTCTCCCTTCCTCTCCCCCTCCCTCCCCCCCCAGCCTCCCGCCCCCATCAGATGGTTCTGTGTTCATTACGGGCAAGGTGCCTTATGGCCCCACCCTGGCTGTTTTTCCGAGTCATTGCTTGCTTCCCTCTGGAGGTTCTCCTCCTTCCTCTCTTGCTCCAAGCGGCCTTCCACACCCCTGCTGCCACCTCTTCTTGCTCACTCCGCCTTTCTCAAACCCACCGGAGCAGCAGGCCTCTGGGAGGGTATTCTTCATCAGCGGTTTGTACCTTGCCACACTCCACGGTCCCATGGAGTACATTATGAGAGCCATCAGTGTCCATGGCCCCCTCCCTAGGCACCGAGGGGACTGTCTAGTCCTTATGAAAACACCCAACTCATGACAGGGAAGGAGTCCGTTAGAAGGGGAGAGATCTCTTTGCCATCCCCTCGACCTTCCCGTTGTTGTTCCTTTGAGGTCAGACTATACAGGTGTTCTTCGTTTTGGAGCTGGACTCTTTTATACTCGAGTGTCTGAGCTCCTAGAGAGCTAGCTGTCTTAGTTCCTGTCTTCCGTTGCTGTAAAGAGACACCATGACCGCAGCAACTCTCATGAAGGAAAGCATTTAATGGCGGCCTTGCTTATAGTTTCAGAAGTTTGGTCAGTTATCATCATGGCGGGAAGCCATGGTGGTTGGTAGGTATGGTAGGCATGGAGAAGTAAGTGAGATCTATTTATCTATATCCTGATTCATAGGAAGAGGGAGAGGGAGGGGAAGGAGAGAGAGGGGAGAAGGAGAGAGGGAGAGAATGAGAATGAATACTTGGGTCTGGTATGGGTTTTTAAAACTTCGAAGCCCACCCTAGTGACACACATCCTTTAACAAGGCCATACTGCCCGGTCCTTCTAATCCTTTCAAAGAGTTCCACTCCCTTGTTGACTAAGCATTCAAATATATGAACCTCTGGAGGCCATTCTTATTCAAACCCCGGCAGCATCTCTGAACATTTTGGTTTTAAGAGAAAGTCAGAGTGTAAGCTAATGAAACCAGGGCCGGAACTGGCCTCCACCAGTCCAGTGCCTAAGGCGCTGGGAGGTGTTGGTAGGCATTGTTAGTGCTTCTAACTCAGAACACTGGCACAGAAAGGTTTACTCTGTGGTCATCTGTGCAGTGAGTGTGCTAGCCAGTTTCATTGTGGACTAGCTGTGAGCACGTCCGCTGCCTAGAGGTTAGGAGCTCAGCCACGTCACCGCAGCCGCAGTGACAGAGTTGAGATTGAAACAGATGAGCGTTCCAAGCCTGTGCCCTTTCTTCAGTGAACACAACAGTCCTGGGCTAGAGAGCTCAGGATGCCTGGGGGCCTACAGTGCTTCCCAATGTAGCTTCTATACCTCTGTGGGCCTTGGAAGCAAAGAGAGGCAGGTACAGAGCCCCTAAACATCCAACCTGGCCCAGCGCTTAAAATAAGTGTGGGTGAGAAGCGTGGAAATATTAGCATATCTCAAGCAATCACCTTGGTGTGATTTCTATTTAAAAACCACTTCCAAGAAGCCTGGCATCATTCCACAACAAGGAGAGCCTGCTTAAGGTTATTTAAGTATTTATATATTTATGTATGTATGTATGTATGTATGTATGTATTTAGGTTTTGGTTTTTATTTTTTCTTTCTCTCCTTTTGTTTTGTTTTATTTTGTTTTTGTTTTCTTTTTGTAGTGTTCATTTCTATGGACATTGTTTCCTAAAAGAACCTAAATGTCTACCCATTTTTCAGAAGTTATTGTTCATGTAGTACATGAAAGCATGTACACACACACACACACACACACACACTGTCTTGATTCCACTGATCCTCTCACAGTTGATTCCTAGAGCTAAGGTCTCAACTCTTCTTTTCCTGATGCTAAGCTCAGGCAAACCCCCTTTGAGCATCTCCACATTTCTCCTCACATCTGCTTATTTAAGGCAGGGTGTCACTCTGCCTCCAAGATGGGGCTCAGCTCCTGGGCTCAGGTGGCCCTCCAGAGTCCTGGGACTGTAGATGTGCCCTTCTGCACCCGGCTCTCCATCAGTGTTTAAGAAGCAGCCCCCTTCCCTGCAGCCTCCATCAGGAGCGGTCCTTCTGTGCTGTGCAGTGGACGCAGTCCACTGTTGGTTCTGAGCAGTCTCTGGTAGTGGTTTCAAGCTTCTGATAGAAGCCATATCTGTAACATTTAAGGGGGAAACTCCATACCCCTTAGTTTTCAGGCAAGTGTAACAGTGACCACGTTCAAATGCTTTGTGTGTTTCTATGAGTCAGCAGTTTTCCAGATGGTTATGAGGGTTGTTAGTGGGCCATTATGGATAGTTCTAAGAAATGATTCCAATTAAATAGAAATGGGTAGATTGCCAGTCACTGGCAGCTAATTAAATTATGATATGCTCCTGTCATTAACGAGAACCCTGACCCGATCGAGAGGGGAAAAAAATGGATAAATGCAGACTCTTGGAACTTGTTGATAGGGAGGGTGTATGGCTTTATCCATTCTCAGATAATTAGTCGTGTAAACCGGCAGGCTTCCTATTATGTGTTTGAGATCGGAAGCAGTATTCCTCCCTTCTAGGGTATAATTAATCAATTTCAGCTGGAGTGCTTTAGATGTTACAGCACAATGCAGTTTCATTAAGAACCATAGTTTAATAATAATGGGTCAATCATCACGACACGATGGCAGACACAAAAGTGATCTTCAGACACCAAAACCATATTCTTGCTGAGACAAGAACACTTCCCCTGAGAAGAAATTGAACGGAGAAGGTGGCGTGGCTGAGTTAGCTTTGGAAGGCTGGTTCCCCCTCAGCCTTCTGCTAGGAAGCAGAGAGGGATTCTAGACCACAGGCTGGCACTGAAGAGTCCTAAGGGCACTGCAGCGCCTCAGATCCGTACCCAGCGTCCATCACCTCCTGTCAGCTCCACGGGGACGCTGTGGTTGGAGTGAACAGATCCTTGCTGGGTGACAGTAAGTAGCTTATGAGGACAGTAAGGGAGTGGAGGGGTTTTTCTGGAAGCATTTTGTTAGCCACGCTGCTGCCCTGTGAGGAAGAGTGCAAGGCTTGGGAACGTTACCTTTATTGGATCACATCAAAAATTCAATATTGTGAGCCAGAGTCCGTTTGTGGGTTCTGTCAGGGAGATTTTTCTCACGCATAGATGAACGATGTTGACTTGTCAGATGGGAGGCCCAGAAGCGTGATGCTGGGGAAGGCCTTGGGGTACCTCAAACATTAATTAAAGCCTTGAGAATTTTTACCTAACTAGCTGGACATATATGACTAGTCACAAAGGGCTGTCTTGATTTCTTTCCTTTCCTAATACACTATGAAATGAATTCGGAGTGCCATGCGTGGTGTACCCACGACTGCAAGGCAGATGTGAGAACTTAACTACAAAAGGCTTCCTTGTCAAAGCCTTGTGGGAAGTTATGAATCGCGCAGTAATGCTTGACTTGAGCATAGTTCCTATTCTAAGTGCTCCCATCGAACTTTCTACCCTCCGTCCAGAAGTCATTAAAGGCCAGAGCTGAGACCGCGAGATTCCTCTGTCCTCTCTATTAATCTTCCTTACAGTGTTCTGGCCAGTTGTTCACGGAGACTAGGTTTCTATTTTGATGGCTCTCTGTCACAGGGGCACCGAGTGAAGACTGAGTGTCCTTGGTGTTGGGGACAAGCGGGCTCTCCGTTTACAGTGAAGGAATGTGAGTGCTGAGGTTTGAAGCCAGCACTGCCTATTCACAAGTGCTCTTCCCAAATACTTCTATTTTACTTAAAGGGAGCTTATTTAATGAAAACTAAAAAAGGGGGAGGGGAATACTTTGAAAATGTGCAAGAGTGTACGAAAGCATACTTTTACTTCTTTATAGGAAACTTAAATTTGTACCAAAATAAGACTCTTGCTTCCAGCTAAACAGCACCTCCGTTGTCTGTACAAGAAAAAAACAAAAAACAACAAACAAACAAAAACCTAGAATTTATCTAGGCCTAGCATCGCATTCTAATATAGAACCCACAATATATACTAAGTGTAAATTTTGAATAATTTAATTTAAATTTAGTGCTTTAAAAAATTCTGTGGTTTTACAGTGATGTGTGAATCATTGACTTTAAAATTCTGAGCGCTTTCAGGACACTTGTGACTGTTTCAAGGGTTCGCCACTTTCTAGCAAGCTGTGCATTTAACACTGTTTATTTCATCATTCGTGTGTGTGAGTGTGTGTGAGAGTGTGTGTGTGTGAGAGAGTGTGTGAGTGTGTGTGAGTGTGTGTGAGAGTGTGTGTGTGTGAGAGTGTGTGAGAGTGTGAGTGTGTGAGTGTGTGTGTGAGAGTATATGTGAATGTGTGTGAGTGTGTGTGTATGTGTGAATGTGTGTGTGTGTGAGTGTATGTGTGTGAGTGTGTGTGAATGTGTGTGTGAGTGTATGTGTGTGAGTGTGTGTGTGTGTATGTGTGTGCATGGTACACACTTCTCACTGTGACCACCTGGAAGTCACAGGATAACTTCCAGGAACCGGTTCTTTCCTTTCACTGTGGGAATCCAGAATCAAATTCAAGTCGGATACTTGGTCATATAAAAGTCAAGTTTCCATAAATCTTGGGCAGAGGCACCAGCACTGAGTGCATATAGTACAGAAGCGAACACTGATTTCCAAGCCATGGATATTGAGATTCAAGATCTACTAGGGTTATATGATACGAGGTGTTTGGTCTACTACCAACTGATTGATCTTTCATTTTCCTGGAAATCACTGGCTTTCAGCAAAGCAGAGGAATTGAACACACGGGCCACTTGAAGCTGTCCCACTGAGTAGCTCCTCCCACCTCTGTGTTTGTCACATGCGATGTAACACAGTAACTGTTGAACCTTGTGGTGGGCCATAATTGCCAGGGAAGATTCTTTCTACCCTGTTAAGCCCGGCTTGGGGATGTGCATTGACAAAGTATCCCTCCGAGGCACTGATTTCAACAATTTGGAGCTTCATAGTGTAGTGTTTAGTGGAAAACAACAAAAACCAGTGGAGATGGCGAGTCACTGGTGACATTGGCTCAGGACACCTCTCCACTGTCACTTCTCAGGTCTCCGCTGGGATGACTGATGGTGTTCCAGCTGACACTTGCACTGTTACCACCTGATGGTTTTTTTGAGCTTACATTGTTTGCTAGAAAACACACTGTCCTTTGTATAAGGTTATAGTTTTTCTTAACCTGATGAACCAGCCTGCTTTGGTCTTGGGCTTGAAAGCCATCTATCTTATAGTAAAGAGAAACTAGGTGCATTCCTGTTTCGGATGAAATCTTTTTCTCAAGGACTGGGCCATGCCCCACCTGTAACCTTAGCTGCCAATGGTTCTGTACTTCCTGTTCCAGGAAATAGTAACCATGTCTTTGCTTCCAAAGGTTGTTATGACCACATTTGGTCCACCGCCTTGTTAGGACCCCTTTGTTTGAGAAGGTTGTAATGACCAACGTGTTAAGCTTATGTTGTGCTCTCTGACTCTCCACTTACTTGCCTGCCAGATCATCAAAACCTTGTCCTCCCCATATCCAGTGCTGACTCTTGAAGCTTGCTTTAATTAATTTGGCCGTGATTTGGTTCTGTGGTCTTTCTCCTCCTATCTGTGGGATTCACAAACTCTAGACAACAAGCATGAGTCCCATTAAGCAGCATTAGGCCGAAGGGCCTTGGAGAAGACAGGGCCCCTTTTCCATATGACTCAGTGGTCCTCAGGAATCCAGACCTTCTGTTTCCTTGGGCACTAGAGAAAAATCTTGTTTTGTGTGTGTGTGTGTGTGCGTGTGTGTACGTGTGTGTGTGTACGTGTGTGTGTACGTGTGTGTACGTGTGTGTGTGTACGTGTGTGTGTGTGTGTGTGTGTGTGTTCTTCAGCTGACTACTTTAATAGAGATAATGTCTTTAGATATTATTGTACTGTACTTTCTATAGTTTTCGGTCCTGGTAGTAACTAGTGAAATAGGTAACAGGACAAAATGCTAGAGAGCCTCTCACTGACTACTGTGTGCAGAGAACTCTTGCTGGTCTCTGTAGAGAATTAACCAGACATCTCCCAAAGCTAGGACCCGCTATCCTTTATTTCCCAGCAAGAGTCTCAGACTGTTCTCTCCTGAGACCATGCAGAGACATTCATATTCTTTTGACTACCAAGATTCCTATGTTTATTTTAAACAAAATAAACATTGAGGCTAAAAACCGGAGGAGTTCTGACACAACCAGGATCACAGGAAGGACAGGCTCCAGTCAGATTTAGCCAGGGCAGGTAGCACTAGAGATAACCAGATGGCAGGAGGCAAGCATAAGAACATAACCAAAAGAAACCATGGTTACTTGGCATCATCAGAACCCAATTCTCCCACCCATAGCAAGTTCTGGACTCATCATCACACTGGAAAAGCAAGATTCAAATCTAAAATCAGTTCTCATGATGATGATACAGGACTTTAAGAAGGACATAAATAACTCCCTCAAAGAAACTACAGGAGAACATAGATAAACAGCTAGAAGCCCTTAAAGAGGAAACACAAAAATCCCTTAAAGAACTACAGGAAAACACAATCAAACAGGTGAAAGAAATGAGCAAAACCATCCAGGATCCAAAAATGGAACTAGAAACAATAAAGAAATCACAAAGGGAGACAACCCTGGAAATAGAAACCTAGGAAAGAGATCAGGAGTCATAGATGCAAGTTATCACCAACAGAATACAAGAGATAGAAGAGAGAATCTCAGAGGCAGAAGACACCATAGAAAACATTGACATGGGCTGGCGAGATGGCTCGGCGAGTAGCAGCACTGACTGCTCTTCCAAAGGTCGTGAGTTCGGATCCCAGCACCCACGTGGTGACTCACAACCACCTGTAATGAGATCTGATGCCCTGATGCCCTCTTCTGGTGCGTCTGAAGACAGCTACAGTGAATTACTCCGCAGCTCCAGAGCGAGTGGGGCAGGAGGGAGTGGGGCAAGAGCTGTACACATAAAATAAATCTTTAAAAAAAAGAAAGAAAGAAAGAAAGAAAGAAAGAAAGAAAGAAAGAAAGAAAACATTGACACAACAGTCAAAGAAAATGCTGATTGTTGTTTTATATCAAACAACTTTTATAATACTCATTTTTATTGTTACAGTATTTTATAAATTTTAAAGAACACGACAAAGTTAAAAAAAAGGCATGGCAGGTATTGGAGAGGGTTTTCTGGGACGAGCTGGGGTATAAAAGGGAAAAAAGAATGTGATGTAATTCTATTTACTTAAAATATGTTTTTAAATCTTAAGAATTCATCATAATGAAGTAAAACTTAAATCATTTTAAAAAACCCCAAACCCTATGTTGAGAAACCTACAACCCACTGTTACCCACTCGTGGCTTTCTGAGCTGTATCTTCACAGATCAACTTTCACACTTAAGTGCAAAGATGAGAGATCACAAAATCAAAAATTTATGGCCTTTATTTATCGAACCTATCTCAGAATCAGCCACGTTCTTGCCTATGGCCTGCAACTTGAATGTTTTGGACAAATCGTGTTCTGAGATGGGAGAAGCTGCTTGTAGAATGCTCTAGAGTCCTCTCTGCAATAAAGAGAATTGCGAACTGAGACATGAAGTGAAGATGCCATTTCAAACCTCTGTGACACGCACTTGAAAATAAATAAATAAATGGTCATTAAAGGTTTAGACAAAATAATCGAATTAAGGGTGTATGGGGCACAAAACAACGTAAACTAAATTCTAAGTCTGTTTTTCTCTTTCATCTTGAGCCATTCTCCTATGTATTGAAATACCTGTTTTAGCCATCTACCCTCGTTAAATATGATTTTAAACCTGTAAAAAAATAATCCCTTGGGAAAGACTTTTTTTTTTTCAGTAAATATAAGGTTAAGGGGTTAATTTTAGGTCTTTCATCTATAAAAAATTAAATTGTCTCAGGAAGCTTGATCAGATATTAATGCAACACTCGCCAGTGTTCTGAGGCCTGCTGGGAGCTCTGCTATCCCTCCTTATTGATTAGAACATGTGCCTTTTGCTGCTTCTGAATTATTTATGGAGGCTCCCCTGGGGTGCTCAGGCACTGCAAAGGCAGATGATGCAATCCTCCAGTCTGAATGGCTCAGGCTGTGTGGGCTTGGTGGCTATCCTGACTGACCCTGAAGGCCAGGCCTCCTGGGTCCCTCTTGCAACCGCCCTGCAGTCCTGGGGAGATAGAGTTACAGAAGGAATTAGATTGAGGCCAGCAGACTCAAGGGACCAGAGCACTTTGTAGCATATTTTTTCCTATGACTAATCTATAGAGAGTGGCTCAAACGAATGCAAGTACTGTACTTAAACTTAAAATAGAGATTTTTGCGTAGGTAATATAAGGTGAACTGACCCAGACATGTTCTTTTCTTTGTGTTTCATCCCAGAAGCTAATTATCAAGAGGACAATTGTTTCACTACTAATATCCTTCATAAATAGTGTATGGCTATGTACGAGCATGTAACACCTAGAAGACTCAGTTGACAATGTTGCATGCTGTATCTGTGCCACTTATGGATTTAAGGCCATGTACATAGACTGTTAGCTTCTGTCTAAACTCTACCTGGCAACAGCCAGAAAGGCCTAGCCCACTATAAAAGGGGCTGTTTGCCCCCTCCTCTCTCTTACTCTTGTCTCTCTATCTTGCCTCTTTCTCTCTTGCTCCCCCTGTCTTCCCATTCCCTTCCTCCCTCTCTCCATATGGTCATGGCCAGCCTCCCCTTCCCTTCCCTTCCCTTCCCTCCCCTCCCCTTCCCTTCCCTTCCCCCTTTCCTTCCCTTCCCTTCCCTTCCCTCCCCTTCCCTCCCCTTCCC